>NC_137045.1:29454876-29537376 GCF_032717465.1 Coenobita brevimanus | reverse complement strand
AATATCCTTAGGAACCGTGTGGTTTATGTAACGTCACAATATGATAATTGCGATAAGATGATGGCACACATACAAAGCAAATTACTTGTTAGTGTTAATACAGTACCAAGCATAAAGGGCCATATTGCCTAAATCAAAGAAATATAGTCTACCCTCATACACCTGTCCATGTATGTTTTCTCGTCCATTTTCTAGTTATTGTCTTCATTTCGGCGAGATAGCAGCAGTTATTTACACTGAAACTTTAATGAAAGATCCGCCTTCCTCATGAATCTGTATTTCTTATTGCCAGACCTATACGTGTTGCCAAATTTTGCTAGAGACGCACAGCATCTCGGTATAATAATAATAAAAACCTATCCAGATGATCAGTGGCCACATGTAGTGTTCGAGTGTGACAATGAATAATGCTTGCAAAATGATCTTGTAGACATGATGACGTGAAGTATCATCCATGTGTCCGATCCACTGTTTGCAGTGTTTTGCCAACAAGGTTCGTAAGTGATGAGTTTGAACATTAAAGATGCCCATTAATCATGTGGATGGACATTAATTCCAAGTCGTGGAAATCGTCTGGAAATGTTGGAAATAAAAATGAAAGGCGGTCTCAGATGTGGAAGAAGGAGACGTCAGTTCATGTTGGTGTACAGTGGAATATGCCCATGCTATTCGTCCTTGTCATTTCTGAGCAGTAAAGGTGATTGTAACATGGTTAGGGGGCATTAACATGTATTGCTGTCCAGATCCCTCTTACTAAGATTAATGAATATGTATGTTTGCTATTGATACTGTCTCGTTTAAAACAAGGAAAAATACATCTTGGATCATTGTCTACATTTTTTACTTTTTATGTGACCGACTCTGGGCATAGGCTTCACAGCCTGCTTTCAAGGCCCAGTAGTCCTCCTACATACCGCACACCTCTACATGTCACCACTTCGGCTCTAACACCCACCGTCCATACTGAATACATGCTAGGGCTGTCTCATACAGGACTGGTGTATTGGTATTAGCGGGAGTATTTTTACGACATGTCGGCGGGTCTTCTGGTAGATCAGTAAAGTCCGATTTTTTATGAAATTCAAATCCTTAAGCTGTTCCCTGCCCAAGCGGGATTTGAACCCGGGTCCGTCAGGACTGCAGGCCAACTCTCTAACGATTGAGCCACCGCCTCCCCAATGCACTTAGCTGGCGGTAGGCTATCCTTACAACTTTATAAGTTATTACTTAACATTTTTTTTTACGAGGCAAATGCTAACCACTAGCAGTTCACACTGATTTCAAAATATTCAGGAGCTGCAGATTCGGTTCTTTACGTAAATCATGTAAAGTTGAACTTCGAAAGTCTGACATTGTAAGGTGTCCACCAGTTATGCCATGGACTGGCTGTGCTTCTTAATATAGTTCATTCACTTAAATTTGGGCCAAATTTTCGTCCTTTTGTAGCTTATTTCACATAGCTTAGCAGCGGAAGAAGGCAATGGCACGGCTTTCCATCCTTTTCATATCACATTTTCTTGATAAGCATTGTATCCTAGTGTTGATCTATTGATATAACTCATCATTCAATACGGAGGGATGGCAATTTTAGGCCAAGGTAAAGCGAAGAATGTAGTTATCTCGTGCCAATGCTATTTACTTACTGGATGTAGGTGAATCGATGCAATTTGCATTTGGTTGGTTACTTGCATATATTATTTTATTGCACATGAGTGAACTCATGTATATAAATGTTCCTTGGACAGCTACTTTCATTTTGCATCACTTGGGTATGGATAGACTAATTTGTTTCTTGTTTGTTAAGTGTCAGCATTTGCTTGATTTTAGGTAACATAACTTTTTCACTATCCTACTCTTGCAGCATGAATATTTAGTACATTTGTTTATTGTACTAACGTCATATTTCCCGTCATCCTGGTCACTGAATGAAAGTTGCAGATTAATGTCGTTAGATCCAGTGTGGATTTACGGCAACACAGTCGTAACCACCTGGTTCTCAGTAGCAACGCAACTTCCTACGTTTCGCTGTATTAATCCAAAAACACTCTATGAAATAAGTGTCCGCATCCTTCTACGACCGTTTCCGTACGCGGATGTGTGTGTGTGTGTGTGTGTGTGTGTGTGTGTGTGTGTGTGTGTGCAGATGGAGCCTGCTCAGTTCGCTTTCAACCTCCTCCATGAAACGTGTGTGTGTGTGTTGTGTGTGTGTGTGTGTGTGTGTGTGTGTGTGTGTGTGTGTGTGTGTGTGTGTGTGTGTGTGTGTGTGTGTGTGTGTGTGTGGTGCCTGCTTATAAGTGTTTGTACCCTCCCGCAATCAGTTCCGTACGCAGGTGTGTGTGTGTGTGTGTGTGTGTGTGTGTGTGTGTGTGCAGATGGTGCCTGCACAGTTCCCTTTCACTCTCATCCTTGAACATGCAACCCTGTTCTGGGGAATCATCCCTTTACTAACGACATCAAGGCAGCAAAAATCAGGCACACTGCTTTGCTAATAGCTTACATGCAACATGAAATTCACTAACTGGGTGGAAGTATTGTCCAACGTATGGATGGATCTGAAACGGTGGCATAAGCAATAACTACATAATTATGCAGTATACAAGACTGTGACACAGTGGTACGTATTGATCCTTTGACAATGGTGGCGGTGATCCCAACCACTAATATGTGCACATTAATCTAAAATACAACCGCGATAGTTCAGCTACTCTGTCATCAAGAAAAGATCCACTGGAGGGGAAGGAGAGAAGATACACCCGTTGTCCCCCCCCCCCTCTTGGTAATAAAACCAGAGGAGAGACCCTCCGACTTTACAGTGGGGCAGTCGTTGATGGGTAAGTTCATGCATTCACTTCGCAACTGAAAAAGCCTGATTCGATTCGTTTGTCAGTTGGACTCGTCCTGTGTCCCTGTCCATGCACAAGAGCAGCTGGGGACCTGGATGTAATATCGACTACCGCCGGTCGTATGCTAAGTGCTGCCTGGACTTAGTAAAATAGAACTGCCTTGATTATCCTTGTGCAGTCGAGAAGCATTGATCCTAAATCTTCTTCCTCAATCATCGCCCTTAACCCTTTCATTACGATAACGTATTTTCAAATTTATTCTTGCTGCCGACGATGGATGCTTTAATAAAAATATAAAGTCTTACCTCGGCTGAACGAGTAAAACTGCATGGGGTTTGACTAGTAAGCAAAAGGGTAGACAGCAATTTTGGCAATTATCAGATGACAGCAAATGAGCACGGATGGAGGTACCAGACATGAGAAACAATATGGGCACTGGGCGGGAGCATCAAACTTAAAGACTACGATTACCTGTGGGTGCCTAACTTACAAACTAAGGTTACTATAGGCTGCTTTTTAAAAATAATTCCATCAGTGCTGTGTCACAATTTGTTTTTATATAAGCTGCGTAAAATTTATATGGTTCATTAACCCTCTCATTAAGAGAGTTCACATGTAAAATTCATAGTCGGACACATTCATTTTATAATTCATACAGATATACATATATGATAACTATCTCACTTGGTCAAGTTCACACACTTGTGATAAATAACTGCAAAGCTCAAACCTGTTAGGTGTACCTCAAGTAGCTGAAAGTATTACAGTGATTACAAGAGCAGGGTAATGGTATAGATATGGCTTCATCTTGTTCATTATGCGGCTGACGATTTGTGTCAGTTTAGTATCAACGGAAACTGGTTCGGTGTGGCATGTGAATAATGAAAGATCATCATCATCACCATCATCATCATCATCATCATCATCATCATCATCATCATCATCATCATCATCTTGACCTTCTTCCTCATCTAAAGATGTGATGAGGTAAAGTCCGGAAACAAGGAAAGAGAAGAAGGAAAGCATGACCAGTGAAGTGGACCAAACAGCCAGTCAGTCATTATTCAAGCCTCCGGAATTATGGCTGCACCTCACAAGCCTATCTGCACACACACACACACACACACACACACACACACACACACACACACACACACACACATTGTGTTTTCTTTATAGAAGCAGTTCACATCCAGTGTGTCATTTAGAATAATTTATTCGTCGACTACCATGTAAAAAACAAAAGGGACACCGACCGCTTTTTATGTCGCCCTCCTTCCATTCTTCAGTAAACCAACTGGATCCCTTGTCAATACCCGAGTCTCTTTAACTTCCGCAAGCCTACCAATGTTACGCAATTACCACATGACACAACAGTGTTATATTGATCATATTATGAAACGCTAAGTTAGAACGGTTTACAGGACTTTTACAAACATGATACTGTTAATGAATTTGCTAACGGTTGGCCAGTGTTGGGTAACAATACAATTAATTATACATCCAGCACATCTTCATTTGCCAGTGAAGTACAGTAACATATAATGACAACGAACCCCTTCTCTAGGATGACGTATTTTTTTTATTTCATTATTGTTACTCGCAGGCGCTTTTATTCTGCCCAGGAGACACGGTTCAGTGAAGGGGTTAAAAATAGCTTTCACAAATCTTCACTCGTAGAGGTCCTTCCCGGCTTTAATACAATCGTTTGATGATGGCAAGTATATAATGAATGGACGTCGTCAGACTGAAGGTCTTACGGGGATATCCGGAATGACCACTTATTTTTTTTTATTGATTTTACCATGCGATTGCATTTATGCTGAGAAAGACATCTTGTATTTGGAGATATTTATTAAGGCTGCATCCAAACCATACAGTAAGAAAATCTGTCCATAGCTGAATGAAATCGTCGACATGGCAAAATAATATATAATAATAAAATAAATAAAAAAAAAAAAAAAAAAGGTCCCAGGGATCCATGTGTTAAGCATTCTGTACAAGGAGAATATATAGGATTATGCTGCATATAATGATGTGTATCAAGAAGTCAAGTAAGTAAAAGGAAACAAAAGGTGAGCACATTTACCGGAAAAGAGAGGAGGTCAAGCTAAAACTTAACATCCTTAAGGCAACACTGCCAATTACATAAACACTATTACATTAACATTCTATCAGCCTTAAAAGCCTTTGGACTAGAAACTAATGGCTCTAAAGGTGTCTTATTATAATATTTGCTTGTGTCCATCAGGTGAATAATCAAAGGTTACAATACTTTATATTTAAAGTGTACGGTCTGCATTTTATGGTATATTATCTATTTAATACTTTTTTAAGCATAAAGACATATCGGTAATGATACTGATTCTTTATGAGGATCTTAATCCCTGAGTCGCATTTCCAACTTAATATTCGAAGAGGTAATTAAAGCCTCCATTCCCTGCTGACCCCGTCAATTTGATAACGTACTTATTTTATTATTGCTGTCTCTAGACGATTGTGTTTAGGGAAGAGTTTTCAGACTAATATAGTTAGATACAGCCTTCACCAACCCATCCCCTGCTTCAGGTCCTTTCTGTTTTGAATATAACCGTTTATTGGTAGGAAGAATAAAACGAGAAATACGTCACCAGATTAACAGAGTTCATCTCCATTCATAATCTACCAATGTCAGCGCTATCAACTTGGCTGGTGTATTAAGATTCTTCCACTTCTCCGTTCGTCCGAGGGGATCTTTTGTGAGTGGCACATGAGGCTTCGCAGCACCTGACTTTCAACGATTAACTTTGTATACTACGTCTTGATATTCTCCCTTATGCTATTTTTATCGCTTTATTATCGACATAGTTTGCATCACTACCAAACAAGAGGATCCTGAGGTGTATGAAGCAGAAAACTGGGGAAGGAAGAGGCCTTACGAAATCTAAGAAGGTACTTTTAAAACGACTATTATATCCACAACGAAATTCCAGACTTTTTCCACTCTCTCCATATCAGGTGTGTGTAAGCAGACCATTATCATAAGTACATAAATGTGTGCAACAATCCTTTTGGATTTGCCGGAAGAAGCAACAGTCGTCTACCTGGCTCCAGTAAACTTAAGTTTGGTACAGTTTTGTCAGTGTTATTTCTGTGGCCAAACAATTTACTTCAATACGGCAACTATAGGCCTTAATCAGGTCACCTTATGGCCACTTTGGGTCGTCAATGTCACTGCTTTACGGATTTATCAGTCTCATCCCGGTGGCCAGTACCCCATAAAGCACTGTGGGCAGAGTTAGTCAGTGACCCCCTAAAGCATCGTGGACAGTGGGTTTGACAGCGACCACAGAAAGCATTGTGGGCAGTGAGCTAGACAGTGACCCCATAAAGCATCGTGGACAGTGGGTTAGACAGTGACCCTCTAAAGCATCGTGGACAGTGGGCTAGACAGTTACCCCATAAAGCTTTGTGGGCAGCAGGTTAGACAGTGAACCCCTAAAACACTGATAGTAGTGGGTTAGCCAGTGAAGGCGCATCATGGTGGTGGGGAGCGTGGAGACCACTATGCACACGTGACGCATGGCTTCATCACCAGTCGTGAGATCAGAGGAAAGAAAGCGGAACAAGGGAAAACATTAAGAGGAGCAGAAGGAAAGAGGCAGAAACGACAATATAAGTAGGGAAAGAGGATGGGAAGTGAAACACGACAAAAAAAGGAAAGGGCAAATATAAGAGAAAGAAGAGAAGAGATTCCACAGCTGCTTCATCATAGGTCATCAGGACAGGAAAGGAAGCGGAACACGAGATAAGGTATGTAAGAAAAAGGAAACAAGAACAATAACAACAAAAACAGGAGGTTCTGCTGTGGTTCCCTCTTCACTCCTGTTCACTCTGGATACCACCATATTTTCAGTAACTACAGTTTACTGTAGAAAGATGGTTGAAATGCTGGCTGGCTGGAAAAGAGATAGGTATGTAATGAAAATCACAGCATTGTCTCCTATAAATGACTTTCGTTAGTGGTTTGCTTTTAATTTACAAACAGTTTAAAAAAGAAAAAAATCCAGTAACTATCTCGGTAAGATTTTTTTTCTGTGGCCGTGTGATTATATTTAGTTTAGGGGAGATCTCTCTAAATGAAGGTGCCACAAATAATCATTTCATTTGGCTCATTACACTGATATCCTTTTCTTAATCCGCCGCATCCCGGCAGATTTTTCACCAATGACTCCCCCCATCAATCCCGGCAGATTTTTCACCAATGACTCCCCCCATCAATCCCGGCAGATTTTCATAATATTTATACTTTTTTTAAACCTCAGCTTTTTATGAGAAACATCGAAAATTCTGAGAGAAATTGCTCACCTGAGCTTAGAAGTGGTCTAAACAGGTGACCTTCCCCTCACCTGGTAAAGTCTTCTATCAAGCCACGCTCCAGAGAAGACGTTTTCTATGGGAGGAGTAACTATTCCAAACCACTCAGAATAGGTAGATATTTATTTATTTAGTACGAATTTATATGTAGTACAGGAATATATTGGTTTTCACACAATAATTTAGGCGATATAAGTGTTGTTTAACTCACCAAACACATCAACATACTGCACCTTATTTGGCGACGTTACCTCCTTATCACTTCAGCTCGTTCCTCCCTCTGGAACCACGTAATCTATATCCTCCACATTGTCATCAATTAGGGAATCACTCTCGCCTTGAATTTTGTACCGTAGAGCGAAATGTCTTTACTGGCCAGGTCACTGGTAACAGGTGAGTTGCCAAGACAATGGCATGTGGGGGGGGAAGGTCACATGGGGTAAGGCATTGTCCCCACCTGGCCTTAGGTAGAGGAAGGTGACCCACATATACGTACCAAAAATCACGCGTGAAATTTGAAAAATGTGCAAATGATGGACCTCACAATTGCAAAACATATGGGTATGTCATTGGGTGTCACCGTGACAAAACATGGAGACATACCCATACATCAGTGGGACATGGCGGGTTAACCCTTTCGCGCATGGATAAGTTTTTAAGTTTTCTGGGATATGAGACGTGGGCTTTTCTCCCCTCCCATCCCCAGCCGCCGCACGCTCCAAAAATGTGTATTATCAGCTTATTTTCACCACCCAGACACATTTATTTTGCCACAAAACCCAAATATTCCTATTCGTCGATGTGTGTTCTACACGACAAGCAAAAAAAAAAAACACACCAAAAAAACACACTACATGTACGTTAGGGCCCTTGGAATAAACATTCGGGATCATAGATTCCACTTCCCAACATCATAAGTCGAGTGTTTTCTAATCAGTCTCTACATGTTTACCATCAATCAAAAGAAAATTTTATTAGCTTTCCAATGAAGGGGGTCCCAGTTTGATATGAGGTATGGTCTTCGAGTAATAAGTGAAAAAGTAAAACCCATTTTCGACAGAAAACAACTTTTTTATTCAGGGAGCGTTTGTGAAAAACTTTTCTCAGCACCATTATGATTTTATTTCATCATCCTATGGACAGTTTCATTCCCTTTCATCTCAGTAAAGAATGGTGATCCTAGGCCTCATAGTTTTTGAGAAAAATGCAAAAAACTACGGCGTATTTTGCCGCACGCTGACCCGCCGTCAGCCACGCTCACATTATTTTCCTGTAGCACGCTAACACTTTTATGCTTGCTAGCTACGCTTTCTTTGGTTTTATACCAACAACTATTTTAAATAATTACTTCCGTTTTGTTTTTTAGTCCTCTCAGAAACCACATGTGAACACTAAACCAGTTGCTAGCAACGGAAACTTAAGCCATACTTATTTCCCTGTCATTTGTGTTGAGGTAAATCACAGTATATATGTATATATAAGTATACTGACATAAATAGAGGTAAACAGATAAATAAATAAGGAATATCACGTACTTCTCCAGTGGTGATGATCTTCCTGCAGAACCAGATCGGTTGGGAGGTGAGGAGTTTTGTACTGTGTGTGTGTGTGTGTGTGTGTGTGTGCGCTCCACTAGTGAAAGAATCACTCGGTATGGTACAGGTTGAAACAATCACCCACGCAAAGCGGCACATCACATACAGGACACATGTTTCTTGTGTCCTTCCTCACCCCCAACTTGAAGTACAAGGTACACCTGAGCCTCTTCTTGTCAGGGAACCTCACCCAGTGGTGGCCCAGAGTGCGATCCAACCTCACGTTGTCATCAGTCTCCCGGCAACGCTTGCTTGGATACCCTTCTGCTCTGTGGTCCTGTCGTGCGGGAGCTGCAGGCCCAAGCACGGGATCTCCTGATGGACCAGCAACTGGAGGTGGTGGTAGTTCTGGCACCCCTGATGGGCCTCCTGTAGGTGGTGCTGGTGGCACCTGTGATGCCCCTGCTTCTGGTGGAGCTGGTGTGGGGTCTCCTGCAGGCTGTGCTGGTGCTGGTCGTGGCTGGGCCAATCCTGGTGCTGATGGTCGTGCCTGCTGGGTGCCAGGTGGTGCTGGTGCTGGCCACCGGGCAGGTAGGTCTGGGGTGTGGTGGAGTGTGTGTCCATATGGGGGCCAGTCCTCTTCATGGAAATGCAGAAGATCGTAGATGATCTGCTCCACAAATTCCGGGAGAGTTACTTGCACACGTCTGTACTTCTTATATAAGGCAATTGCATTGATCAGTGCCATTTGGATGAAGAAGAATGTGATCTTCTTCGTCCACTTGACAGTTCGGCATTGGATGGGGTGGTACTGGACTTTCTGATCGTAATGATCCACCCCACCCATGTACCTGTTGTACTCCTCCACAACGACGGGCTTGCAAACGACCTTCTCCACGTAGGTTGTCTGCCTGTTGTTACCCCACACCTTTCCTCGAGCCCTCTTCAGAATGGTGTCCGCAGTTTGGAAGATGGACACCAGGTTCACAATGCGTTTGTCCCTTCACAGTTGGACTAGCACATTGTCTTTGCGCCTATGTACCATGCTCCCCCTCAGGCAGGCTCTTAGCCCTGGTGATGGCCTGCAACTGGAATGGCTCTCCTCCAGGCAGCTGTAGGGTCCCACACATGTAAAATCCTGCAGTGAAGAGTCATTCGCACAGGGCCACAGAACTGTAATAGTTGCCCATGAACAACTTATAGCCCTGACCCTGCAACGGTTCCACGAGGCCCAACACAGTGTTCTGGAGGGTACACTGCATCCCCGTGTAGACCTCGAGGTTACAGATGTAGCCCAGGGATGACTCAGCCAGCATATACATCTTGATTGCATACTTGATGGGCTTCTGGGGGTTGTAAACACGGAAGGAGAGCCGGCTCTTCCACCCCAGAGAGCCCTCATCCAGGCTGAGCTGCTTCTTGGGCAGGTACACTCACTGGAACCACTGAAGGAGGTACTCCATGACCATGCAAACGTGGATGAGCCGATCGTGGTTGTCCCGAGGAATGGCGAGCGAGTTGAAGGGGTGAAAGTGCTTTAGGATGGTGCTGAAGTGCCTTCCACTCATTGCCCGCTGGACCCTAGGGTAGTCATGCAGCTCATAGCTCCGCCAGTAGTGGCTGATGGTCGGCATGTGCACGAACCCCATGAAAAGGTATAACCCTAGGAACTTGGCCATCTCCTCTTCACTCAGGAGAACCATGAGTCCCCAGGAATGTGGTATATCATTTGGTTTCCACGGTGAGGTATGACAACAACTCCAGCGTGAAAAAGAGCTGCAAGAACTGCAGGGGAATTGTTGGAATATCCACCTGGATCCCTGGGGAGCCAGTGAACGGCCTGTAGTTTGGCGTGAACAGGCCACTGCTCCACCCAGGATCCTCGTCAGCAACGGTGGCGGCAGTGGCAGCGGCTTGGCCTGTCAACACCCTTCGGCCTGCCCTCTGACCCTTTGGACGTGCCCCGTGTCCAGGTGGCGGACCACGGCACCCTTGTCTGGGAGGGGACACCTTGGACGAGGACGAGGATGAGACAGATGGCTCTGGGGACACCAGTCTCCCCAGCCTGGCCGGCGAGGATGTCACCATAGCATCCTGCACGGCAGAAGCAGGTGGAGGGGCCATCACAATGAACGATGGCCTGGTTTCCGGTGACACTGGTTTGCCAAGGGGGCCAGAGGGGCCTGGAGATAGGGAGCCAACGAAGAGAGCTGTGGGACCGGCAGGTCCTACAGGTGGGGAGGGTTCTCCAGTGAAGCCGGCCGATGATGGTGGTGTGGTCTCCCATGATGGAAGGTAGTAGGGCAGCTCCACTTGCTGACTGGCTGGTGGCAGCTCAAACTCCTCCACCCCAGAACAGCCGCTCTCAATGTTGCTCTCTGACTCAGCCTCATCAAAGATCTTACGCCACTCAAGTGGTGTCAACTCGCATTTCATCTTTGCAAGTCTGCTGTCGTTGCGAGTCAACTGGAGAATAGCTGTCAGAGGGATTGTGGACCCTGTGGCAGTCCAGTGTTGTGGTAGGAGTGTGAGCTGAAATAAAGGAGTCAAGATATTTTATTCACAGCCAGCCAAGAACTTGGCTCAACGCTGGCACAACACAAGGGTTCATGAAATACATGTATGTCCTTGGATAACATTGTCTCCTACACCTGACTTAGCACAATGGTAGGGGCCACTAACACGTGGTTACCTCATTCATTTTCTTTGCACATTACACATAACCAAATCTATCATTTGTATGAGATACACAGTACATTTCACAAGTAACATGTAAATGGACGAGCTCTGTAGGCCGTTACCTGTGCACTAAGGTGTAGCAGACAGTGTTACGAGAACACACTGCAGTAGGTCAGTCTTTCACTGTCTTTACACATAAAACATAACCCAATCTATCACTTTGTATGGGTCAAGATATTTTATTCACAGCCAGCCATGAACTTGGCTCAACACTGGCATAACGCAAGGGTTCATGATATACGTGTATGTCCTTGAAAAACATCGTCTCCTACACCTGACTTAGCACACAGGTAGGGGCCAGTAGCACGTGATTACCTCTTTCATTTTCTTTGCACATTACACATAACCAAATCTATCATTTGTCTGAGATACACAGTACATTTCACCAGTAACATGTAAATGGACATATTCTGTAGGCCGTTACCTGTGCAGTGTGCGCTAAGGTGTAGCAGACGGTGTTTCCCTTACAAGATTACGAGCACGTGGGTCAGTTTCTCACTGTCTTTTCACATAAAACATAGCCAAATATATCAATACATGGGATACACAGTATATTTCACCAAATATATATATATATATATATATGGAAATGCACGTGTTCCTAACCTCGCGTTGCGTTTCGCTACCTTTGTGCTAGCTCAGGTGTATGACACACACTCTTAATTATGAGCACGTGGGTCAGTTATTCACTGTTTTTTCACATAAAACATAGCCAAATGTATCGGTACATGGGATACACAGTATATTTCACCCAAAAAAAAAAAAAAAATGTAAATGCACATGTTCTAACCTCGCATTGCATTTTGCTACCTTTGTGCTAGCTCAGGTGTACGACACACACTCTTCATTACGAGCACGTGGCTCAGTCTTTCACGTTATTTCCACATAATACATAGCCTAATCTATCAATATACGAGATGTACAGTATATTTTACTAATAAAATGTAAATGCACATCCTACGTAGGTCAATTACGTGGCCCATACCTGGGCGGTAAGGTGTAGCAGACAATGGTTTCTAGAGGAACATGTGGTTCACTTTCACTTTCTTTTCACTTAATAAAATAACAAAATTTATCACTGTATGAGATACACAGTATAGTTCACCAATAAAATGTAAATGCACTTGTTCCTAACCTCGTGTTGCATGTCATTACCTTTCTACGAGACGCACTCTTCCCTACGAGCAATTGGGTCAGTCATTTACTGTCTTTCACATAAAACATAACCTAATCTATCAATATATGAAATAAACAATATATTATACCACAACAAGTACAAGTATGTGGCCCTTACCTGTCCGCTAAGGTGTAGCAGATGATGTTTCCCTGAACTGAAGACGCTGCAGTGTTTACGATTTTATTTCATAATACACATAATCAAATTCATCATTTTATGAGACATACAGTATATTTCACCACAGCAGTACCTGAACGTGCTCTGTATGTCACATCTGCGATACCTAAGGTATTGCAGACAATATTTTCCGACAAGCACGTGGTGCAGTATTTACGTTCATCAGCACAAGCATACGACAAATATATCAATAGCACTCATGCTTTATTTCACACAGAAAGGATACGGAATAAATATAACAATATGATAAAATCAAATATCCCTATAAACCTCCTCTATTTTATCCCCTCCTGACAATGGCTTGCCGTGGCTGTAAGGCATACGTGACTCCTGCCCTAGCCAATATTTCATCACATACACTCGTTAAACTATACTCCTATCTATTGCACAATAACACTATCCACCATACTGTATATCAGCATAAAACAAGGACTTCATCAACACCTTGCCAAATACTACATTCAAGACAATGCAGTGTCATCAGGTGGTTTCCTGCCTCCCTCTGCTAAACGTTTCACCATGTCCTGCCTCACTAGCTGTTGCACACTATATTCACCTGATTCACTGTCACTATTATTCAATGGTTGAATACTCACATTGGGTGCAGGTTAGAGGGAGTGTAGTTGTTGGGACATGCCAAAAAACAGGGTACGCCTAGCACAATCTTCGTTGGGCTAACAGCAATAACGGCCAGGAATGATTCACAGAAACCTAATTCCCTATTGCAAACACCAAATCTAATAATCACAAAAGTGCCCCAAAAGTAAACACAAGCACTATTGGTATAGTGGAATATGATGCATGTCCCGGGACAGGGTAAATAGAGTACGGTACAATTTAAATGCCCAGCCGCACGCTACTTTCTCCCTCGACAGCTGATGCGGAACTAATCAACATGGCCGGGCTGCCGCGCGTCTAGGGCCCCGAGGTTGCCAAGTCATTAGTTTTGACAAGAGGCACGGGAACTATGATGCGTCCAAAAATGATGCCAATCAGCCAAAAACTTTTTGTCTGACGAAGGTTTTTATGCTTTTATGATATCAAACGCAACATAGAGTATTGTCGCAGACACACCCAAATGACGACAAACGCGTCATTGTGGGCGGAGGGGTTAATATTAGTGTTACTGTCTTAATGGAGACCTTGCAGCGAAAGGGTTACAATAACACTTTAATGCAGTAGTATAGAGAAAAACAAATTTCAGGCAAGAAAAGCATATGGAAAGAGCAGGGGAATGGAAGAGAACTGAAATTGGAGGAGGAAAGAACCAAGTGAAAAAGAAAAAAGGCATTGTTTGTTTACATAAGTTACCACTCTCACCCTAAGGCCTTAATCTTTATTTTATTCCTATGAGGTCCACACAATACTATTTAGCTTTGGAGACACTACTTCTAGTGATGGGCAGAAACTGTCTCCAGTAACCTCTTCACAACCTGATTTCTCTCATCAAGCTTAAAATAGTCTGAATGTAGCAGAAATACAATAAACACAACTCCTGACAGTAACGGTGGATTTTTTGTTCTATACGTTCACTCAAGCTGGGGGCCAGATTGTGAAGTCGAGTGTTGTGTTTCGTATTCTAGGGGAAGTTTGGACCTTAGCAAAGACTGATTGTCAACCTTAATGACTTTACTAGTAGCTAATGGGCATTAACCCTTAACCTTTTGCTTCCAGTCCTCCTTGCTGCAGAATGTATTTATCAAATAAATAAATATATTAACAATAAAAGCCAGGTCTTTGTTACTGCATTTCTATCTACCTCTATTGCCAGACGCCTTAATCCCATATGGAGTGGCCACAAACAAATAGCCTCCAAATCGCCCTGTCCCCCGCCATTTCACTGCCCTGCTCCCAACTCACATCCCCCTCTCTCATATATCTCTCCACTCCATCCCTCCATCTCATCCTTGGCCTCCCCCTCCCTCTTTCCCTCTTCACCTCACTCACATACTGTACACTCTCCTTTTCAGTCTGTCATTCTCTATCCTCTCCACATGGCCAAACCACCTCAATGTGTTTCTCCTAATGCTTCCTATCACATCCACATCCACACCACAGTGCACCTTTACATCCTCATTTGTCAGTCTGTCTCTGTATGTGGCTCCACAGGCTCCTCTTAAATAACTCATTTCCACTTATCTCACTCTTGACTTGTGTTCCTCCAACAACGTCCAAGCTTCACTTCCATACGTTAGAGTTGATATCACAACACTGGCATGTAACTTTTTCACTTCCATGCTCACTTCCCTGTTTCTTATCACTGCTTTCAAGGAACCAGCAACCTTTCTTCCTTGTTGTACCCTTTCACGCACTTTACCTTCCAAGCTTCCATCATTACTCATCACACTACCCAAGTACTTAAACTTACTCACATTTTCCATTTCCTCATCATCCAACCTCACTGTACATTCACTGACCTCACTTCTCTCGAAGACTATAACTTTACTCTTCCCTACATTCACCTTTAGAGTCCGTTTCTTACACACTCTCCCAGACTTGTCCACCAAGCCTTGCAGCTCCCTTTCATCTTCACTTAACAACACAGTATCATCTGCAAACAACAGTACGGGGAGTTTCCAAACACTGCCCTCTATCACTAGGGCAACTCCAACATCCACTGCCCTACCTTATATCTCTTTTATAACACCACCCATGTACAGATTGAACAACCATGGAAACATGACACATCCCTGTTTCAACCCAACCTTCAAATAGAAAAATTCACTCAGTTCATTATCCACACGCACTGCAGCCTTAGCACCCTCATATATACTCTTCACAGCATTCATAAGCTTCCCATCTACTCCATATATTCTTAATACTTTCCACAATCTTTGTCTATCCACCCTGTCATATGCTTTCTCCAAATCCATGAAGGCCGCATACAACTTCTTTCCCTTCTCTGGAAACTTTTCCACTAAAGATCTAAGAATGAATATCTGATCTACACAACCTCCTCCCTTCCTAAAGCCTCCCTGTTCTTGTCCAACTAATTCCACTGTTATTTCCCTGACTCTGTCAATAAGTATCCTATCATATACTTTTCCTGTTACACTAAGAGGACTAATGCCCCTATGATTATCACACACTTCTTTTTCCCCTTTTCCTTTGTACAAGGGAATAATTATATTGACTTCCAATCATCCGGGACTCTACTTTCCCCACAGGCTAATCTGCACATCTTCCACATCCATTCTACTACTATCTCTCCCCCATGCATCAGCATTTCACCACACACTCCATCAATTCTTGAGGCTTTCCCCATTCTGACTTTCATCATTGCTTCCACAACTTCCATCATACTGATTTTTTCCTGTCTTCTCACCTCCCTCTTTCTTCCGGCTATTCCCCAGCCACTTATACTTGCATTACTTTCATTCTCTATGTTCAGCAGTTCCTTAAAGTGTTCCCTCCATCTGCTCACTTTTCTCCCTTCTCCACTAGTAATCTACCATTTTTATCTTTCACTCCCCTACTAACTTCATTGCCACCCTGTCTAACTCTACCTCATTCCAGAACATCTTCTTACAGGCCCTCCATTTTACACTCAAATTCCTTCCAATTTCCTCATCCACTCTCTTCTTACTCTCTCTTATAAATCTTTTCATCTCTCTCTTCCTTTCTACATATAACTCTCTCTTCCGTCACTCAACTTGTTCCACACCTCTGTTTCTCATCCGTTCATTATATGCTTTCTCCTTTTGTGTCACAGCGTGTCTCACCTCTTCATTCCACTATGCTGTTCTTTGCACTCCCTTTCGTCTTCTCTTCACCCCACACACCACCTCACATGCTGCACATATTTCTTCTGTGAATCTCTTGCACACACCTTCCATGTCCCCCATCTGACCCAGTTCATATTTACCAAATTGTTTCTCCACTCTTCTCATATTCTACCTTTTTCTCATCCTCTTGTAACCTTTCCACCCTCCTTGCATCTACTCCTTCCTCCCGTCCTTCCCTTCTTCTATTTCTCTATTTTACTTGGACCTTGATTCTGACCACCACCAAATGGTGGTCAGAAAGTCCACTCCCCCACTGCATTTTATGTAACAAAATTCACACTATGTAGTAGACGTACTGAGTTAGGACACTTTTCGTGTATTTTTTCAGAACACGTAAAAAACATTATGCAATAAGAATGAATCAAATGCTGCAACAGTTACCCCTCCCAAAGAAATCTGACTGTAAAGTAGTTTGAGATACAGGTATGTGTGTACTAGTAGTCACGTCAGTACAAAATGTCCACGGAGTATTTTAGGTGTGTGTGTGTGTGTGTGTGTGTGTGTGTGTGGGTGTGGGTGTGGGTGTGGGTGTGGGTGGGTTGTAAACATATTTTTTTTTTTGTAGTTTTGCCACCCCAAGAATAAATAACATAACTCAGTAGAAACATTTAAAATAGGAAGGATAGACTTCATTAACCCCTTCAGTGGTAGGGGATCACCAACGCTGATCAGAATCATATAACGGTAGCAAGAATAAAATACGTAGGACATCATTATCTTACCAAAAAAAAAATAATAATAATAATAATAATAATAATTCGGTGACGTCTTTCTGCTTTCAGTCTGTTATTCCTTCTTCCAGACAATTTTATTCAACTGGGTAAAGATCTTTTGCAGTGAGAGGGAAGATGAAGGCTGTATCTAACCCATCCAGTTCGAAAAGTCAATCGTAAAATGAATATAATCGCTTGGAGAAAGGATAACTAAAATCAAAGAATACGCTATTGGACTGAAATAAAATAGACGTTGCAGGGGAAACAGAACAATGATAATGCGAAAAAGAAGGGAAAGGTAAAGAAGGGAGATGAAGAGGATGCCAGCGATAAAAGTACAAAGAGAAAGAAAGTTAATGAGAAATGCAAAGGATATAAGTCAAGAAAAAATGGTGAGACGATTAAAAAACAAAGCAGGAGCGAGAAGAAAGCGCTTAAGACAAGATGAGGGATATGGAGAAGATACGAACAGAGGCAATTGAGAACAAATAAAGTGGAAAATACGAACTAAATAAAATGGGAGAAGAATGAGATTGAATGAGACGGAATACAAGGAAAGCCGATGTTACTATTAATATATCTAATCGATCTATCATCTGATATTGTGTTGTTCCATGAAGAGTGTATGGTGCCGGGGGTTGGCTGTTTACTCTAGACATTTAAGGCGAATAACCAGTCGCCTACTGTCTTATGTAAACCTTTGTGGTGAATGAAACGTCTTAACCCACTAGACCACCATCACGTAAATAATATATATCAGTAAATAATAAATATTATTTTTTCTTCAGCTGCTTCCCAAGATATCTCCTTTCAGTTTAATATTAAGGCTTTAACCCTTTCAACTACATGACGACCTTTTTATTACATTCTTGCTACTCTGAGATTTTATTGACCTGACAGTTGATTTTTCGAACGAGGGGTAAGATACTCTTAATAAGCTTTCATTAACCTCTCCATTGATAAAGCATTCTCCTAATCAGAATATACTTCTGTTGGCAGTAAGAATGCACCGATAAGAAAGAGACATCACACACACTTGCAGACTCTCCCACTCGCACACACTTTCTTGGCTTCACGCACACTTCCTTGCTCATAAACCCACTCGCACGCGCAAAGTCTCATTTTCTCATATTTATTAGCATAAATTCCCTCATCATTGTACCCTGACTCTCACATAGGCTCTTCTATTCACATACCCCCACTCTCAAAAACACTCGCTCTTATTCAGATCTTCTTTTACATAACTTTTGCTTAAATTCCGACACTCACTCATATTCAAATTCACACTATAAGCTTACCAACTATTGATATCCCCTAGCTCTCACACACATACATTCACTTTTACTTAAATATTAAAATTCACATACACGGATTCATGCTCCTTCATTTGCTCAATCATGTGCTTCCTCTCCATCTCATATGATGTCACTAAATCCATAGTAAACCGCTGTTCTATAATTTTCTTCCAGATGTGCACTCAGATTAAAAGACAAACAGTGCACATATAAAGTTTCCCTAATATACCATTACAGCACAGAATATCAGCATTACCTGAAGAAACACCCATACTGCTATAATACACACACACACACACACACACACACACACACACACACACATGCAATGACTCTCATCCATCTCTCATCGCCAGGCTCGTCCTCTCTCTCCTACTCCTGTCAGCATACAAAATCACTGAAATAATTTAATCACATTTTATTGTCTCATCCTTCATCGAGTCACTGTGCTCTCTCTCTCTCTCTCTCTCTCTCTCTCTCTCTCTCTCTCTCTCTTTCAGTTTTGCATATTTGAAATTATACTTGCAAATGAAAATAGCTAAATGATTCAATCAGCTTCACTAGTACATTTCAAAATAAATAAATATATGAATAAACAATAAAAATTAGTGACTTAACAACTTGTGACAAACAGAATACTCCTTGCCGTCAATAAGCTTGAGGTCAGCCATTAACCTGGTCCAGATAAAACATCTCCTTACTCTTTAAAGAGGCTAATTCGACTGATCAAAGCATTTAGCTCAACTTTTAACAAATCCCTAATCAACGGCACAATGCCTCATGAATAGAAGTTAGGAAACTTTGCAACATGTGTGATGAATTACAGCTAGGACTGTAATTGCTGTCCAATTAATTTAGCTTCTGTGGTCTGCGAAATTTTCAAAACCTCAGTCAGTGACTAGTGAAGAAAAAATAAACATTAATTAATCCAAATGATGATAGAATATTTCAGTTAACTCTCAATCCTTGCAGTAGTAACTGTAACAAGTCATTATACATTCCCTGACGAATATTTTCAGACGCATACACTGTAAATGACTGTTGTGGAGAAGCTAACATACTTGCTAGTAGTTTACAAGAAATTCAACCTTAAAGGAAATCAACTGGAACGTTCCTTTACTTGAACTTGAATTTCCTGAAGTTGCTCCACTAAAAATATCGACAAGACATGTAAAATCATTTCTGAAACATTTACTATCCAACAAACCTCCATAACCAGATGGAATTCCTCCCATAGTTTGAAAGTATATTCCCTTGTACTTGCTCCTGTTCTAGCTAGATTTTTGACACTATACACACGTACTTTATTCATCCATCCACCACCATCCTTTCCCACGTCGCCCTATGAGGAGCGTAGGAGCCCGGGGCTAGGCATTTGGTCCTGACATTTAAGATGAAAGTGATCAACCTCACTCATCCCTGAGTGGCATTACGTGAGCAATAAACCCCAACCATCCCTTGGATATAAACCTTCACCGGCTCAATCCGATTGGAGCTCAATAATTTCCCACTAAACCACCAGACGCCAAAATTTGGTTATATGGTTACCACCCAGCGTAGTAAATAGTTTCCTGGTGTATAGGAAACCATTTGGCTTGTCACTCAATGTAGAGTCACCCATAAGCAGAAGGAAGAGGAAAGAATGAAGGAATGAAAGACAGAAAAGGGAGTGTAAAGTCACCCTTAGGCAGAAGGACGAGGAAAGAATGAACGAAAAAAAGATAGAAGAACTATTACATCTTGGAAGGAAGCCAACATTCACCCATTAAAAAAAAAAAAAAAAAAAGGAAGTTCCTTTGATTTTACTGATTACAGACCAATAGTTATTATCTTCTCCTAGTAGAGTATTTGAATTTCCCATTGATTAATGTATTGTTTAACATCTTGAATCCAACAGCTTAGTTAGTGACAAACAGTATGGTTCTCGCTATTAAAGATCTACTGTTGACATTCAGTCTCATTACTCATACAATCCATCAGTCAAATGAGCAGCATGGAGAAACACATGCAGTGGCCCTCGATATATCTAAAGCTTTTGACAGAGAATTGTATGGCACCGGTCCCTGTTATCCAAACTCTCATGCTATAGGCAATCATCTTTTGTTCCACTGATTCAATTTCTCGACAATGGGAAGGTAAGAAGATCTAAAATTAAATTAAATTAATACCTGTGTGCCACAAAGATCAGTCCTGGTTCCAGTCCTGTTCCTCATGCATTTTAATGGTCTGTGTATTGCCCATAATCACACTCACTCATATGCTGGTGACTTAACACTACAGCTTCTTTACACTTAACCACTCATTCACAAAGTCTGATATCTTCAGCCCCCAACTCAGCACAGCATTCTCCGCAAATCAGAACTTATCAAAGATCACTGAAAGGGGACAAAATTAAATTGCCCCATTTATTGCTATAAAAATTAAATATATTCAGATGGATACTCCATTCAATGCAACTAATGCCCCTACTTCGAACACTGTCCAAATTCTCGGCATTTCGCTTAACAATACGCCTAGATGCACCTCTCACGTTAGATCACTTGCCAACACACTTCACTGACGAGCACTTAGCTGTAACATACAAATGTGAGCACTCATCTTGAATATTGCTCACCCTCGTGGAGCAGAGGTGGGGAGGTTGCACAAAAACAACTGAACATTATTCAAAACAAAACTGTAAGAATACAGTAATTAATAACTCAGCAGCTTAATCGAACTATCTCCCCGACAAGCAAGAAGCAATGATGCCTCCCTTGCATTACTTTACTGATACTTTTATAGCATATGCTCAGATAAAATTGCATCCACTGTGCCACCTCTCCACGCCTTCCCCCGTGCTACACGAGCATCTGGTATCGCTCACAACTTGACCGTCACAGTGCCATATTGCAGAACTTTTGCCTATCAAAATTCCTTTATTCCCCGAAAGGCATCTCTTTGGAATTCGCTTCTCCAGATTGGTTTCCCCCATACTTCAACCCACAGCAGTTCAAGTCATTCTGTTAGATTTTTTTTTTTTTTAAATAAAGGACACCATTAGCTTAGTGTATAGATTTTATATTATTAAATTTGTTTTTCCCTGCTCTATTCATTTTCTGTTACAAAAAAAAAAATGTTCATTTGATAGTTATTACTTTTCCTTACAGGGTAAGAGAATGTAAGACGTATTTTCCAATTCTCATTTTCCTATGACATTCCCCTACACTCTTCCCATACTGAGTGGTGTCATCACTTTTCCCAAAGGCTGTGGTTAATGGAATAGGTGAGTAGGTGGGTGTGAGACATCTTGCTTTGCGATCTTAACTCTCAGCTCACACAAGTCGTATCTATAGCCTTCCCTAGAAATAATAGAATTAAAAGGACCAATGAGTCAGGGCTGTTTGCTCTTATCTGTACGATGTTTTGTCATAACTCTCCCTTTCACCTATTTATTCCTGGTGTTGCCGCCAAGTCAGACTTTGCTCTGATTCTGCATCAATGGATAGTGTCAGAGGCGACGATATATATATTTTTTTTTATGTGAGGAAGAAGGAACCAAAGGCAACAAGCCCGCAAAACTGTTCCTTCCAAGAAAGAAACAAAATACAAGAGAGCCAAATTCAAGATCCGATCATTTCGAGATGCCTGGACGAACTGCATTTGAAAGACTGGAGATCATAGGAAGCAGGAAATACAGACAGAGGGAGACAGTTCCAGAGTTGACCTGTTGCATAAAGGAAGGACTGGGAGAAACGGTTAACTATTGCATTAGAGAGTTGGACAGAAAAGGGATGAGAGTTTGCTGCTAGACGGGTGCTACGCGCCCGTCGTAGAGGTGGGGGAATGCATGCAGACAGTTCAGAGGAGCAGTGACCATTGAAGTAGCGATAGAAAAGAGATAAAGATGCAACAGTGCGGCGAAGAGACAGATGTTGGAGGAGTCAGTAAGAGGAGGAGAGTTAATGAGACGAAAGCCTTCTGGTACGGTTTTACTACTAGTTGTTTAAATATAAGACTTTTCAGATTGCTGCCAGTACTGCCGTAACGAGAACGCAACATTAAGTAATATTGCCATTAAACAACTGATGGTTGTTAGGGGAGGCAGGTGAAGCGATACCTCCGAGTTTCCTTGAAAAGGGATTTCGGCAATTTCCTCAGGTTTGATGCAGTGACTGAACTTAGTTATATAATTATCTCCACAACACATATCTCCTTGATATGTATGTTTACCTTTGGCTACACAACACTGAAAGGAGCCGGAAATTTGAAGAAAATACTGATATAGAGCATAAACTAAGATTAAAACAACGGAAACTCTCTCTGCCAAATGCTTGTCTTAATAAAGCCCCTTGGCTACTGCTTCACTACCATTCCCTGACGACCACCACTCATATTAGCCCAATATTATGGAAATTATGAGTTCACTTAGTAATGTGATCCACGTAAGATGATAATCAACAGGTGGCAGCTTCGTCAATACCTTTCTATTTCTCTTACACACGAAATGAATGAAATGAAGATTCTTGTTATCCGTAAACTCTTTGAGAACACTTCACTTACCACCTCTCTCTCTCTCTCTCTCTCTCTCTCTCTCTCTCTCTCTCTCTCTCTCTCTCTCTTTCAATGAACGCTTGATTTAGGACTTTTCATCAGTCAACATGATTTGGACGGGAAATAATGGAATATCAATGTTTCGGAGAAGAAAACGAGGAGACGATGAAAAAGAGAAGGGGAGAAAGAGGAGGAGGACGACGAGGAGGAAGAGGAGCAGGAGCATGACGAGGAAGAGGATGATGACGAAGAGGAGGAGGAGAAGGAGGAGACAGACGGAAAGAGAAAGCAGAAGGAGAAGAATAAAATAAAGCGGAATTGAAAAGTATAAAAGATGAAAAGAATAGGTAAGTGAGAAGGCAAAAGAAAACACTGCTGTAGGTGGGGAAAGAGAAAGAAAAGGAAAAACAAGAAAAGGAAGTAAATGTGAAAAGATATAAAGGGAGGGTGAGGAACGACATATCAACAAGAAGGGGAGCTGAAGAAAGTAGCAACAACCGGAATGAGAAAGAGCTTGGAAGAACCAGGAAGTGAGAGCTAGGGAAGAAGTAAAGAGCCAAAAATATGAACGACAATGAATAAAAGAAAAAAACATAGGAGATAAGGGGATGGGGAGAGGAAGGAGACAGTGAGCAGAAAAGGAAATGTGAGAAAAACAAACACATGTGAGAAGAGGTGAAGGAGGGGGAAAATCTAACAAGAGAAATAGAACATAGAGAAAAAAAAAAGGGAATGCGAAAGAACTGGAGAGAATCAGGAAATGTGGGCTAGAGGAAAGAACAAGGTCAATATGAAGGGGGAAATTGATAATTGAGAAAAAGAGAAGAGAATGCAACTGACAGAGAAACAGGAAGAAAAAAGAAGACAAGAGAGCAACCAATGATATATAAATTACGATAGAATTAAAACAGGGGAAATGGAAAAAAATGTTGGGAGAAAGAGGGCAGCTAATTACCACCAGGAAGAACGGGAAGAAATGAGTAGCCATGATGACCATTTAAAAGTAAATAATAATCAGGATTATTAAAAAAAGGAAGAAAATAAGAACCACGGAGAAGGGAAGAAGTTAACGAGAAAAAAATAAACACGAACATGATTCAAAGGACAAAAAAAGGGAGGAACGAGAAGGGAGTAAGAGGAAGACGAGGAAGCAAAGAGAAATGAAGAAGGATACAAGAGGCAGAGAGCAAAGAGGATCAGTTTTGGCGCCAACCCTCTTTATCATTCACATAAATGGCCTCCTATCTGTCACTCACAACCCAATACACTCTTATGCTGATGACTCAACCCTTCATAGTTTTTTCACATTTAGTACCTCTTTTACACAATATGATAATATAAATTCCCAAATAAAAACAGCAATTTCTCTGAACCAGGACCTTTCTAAAATTAATCAATGGGGACAAAAAAATCTGGTGTCATTTAATGCTCAGAAAACTAAATACATTAATTTCTCCAACAGAAAGAATCCCTCAGGCTCTCACATAATTTTAAATGATGTCAATATTCCCATATCCACTACAATTGATATCATAGTTGTTACTCTAAACCCCAGCCTAAGCTGGACAGCTTATGTTAAATCCCTTGCTAAAATCAATCAATCAATCATTTCCTGTGGCACCCTCGGGGATGCATAGGGCCTCGATGAACTCACACCACCACATCCTATCTTGTGCTAACCCCTCAAGATCTCCCCAACACTCATCTCCAGCTTCCCGTCTCATTGTCCTCACCCACGTCTCTTTTGGCCTTCCTCTACCTCTCCTACCAAGTGCCACCCACCCTGGTGTACCTCGTACTATTCCCTGTCTCCTATACACATGTCCTAGCCACTTCCATCGTGAGAACCTAACATATTCATCGACCGGCTGCACTCCCGTTATTTCTCTAATTCTACTATTTGGTATCCTTTCCCACCACTTAACTCCTAATATTCTTCTAAGTGCTTTGTTTTCAAACACCAAGAATTTATTTTCCATAGTCACTGTGCTGTACCAAGACTCGTGTCCATAAATTAAGATACTCCTAACCATTACCTTATAAAGTTTGATTTTTGTATGCACAGAGAAATTGTTACTATTCCAAATATTTTTAAGCATTCCCATTGCCTGATTAGCCTTCTTCAACCTTTCCTCGAATTCAAAGTTCAAAGAACCATCCTTGGCTAAATAAGTACCTAAATATTTAAACCTATCAACTTGCTTTACAACCATACATCCAATTACACATTCCTGCGCATTTTCCATATTCATATTGATTATTTCAGTTTTTCCACAATTAATAACCAAACCCACCTTGCGACCTTCACTCACCAAACAGTCCAACACTCTCTGCATCTCTTCTGGCCCATCACAAATCAAAACTATATCATCTGCATAATCTAAATCCAAAAGTTTCCTGTTCTCTCCCCAAAGTATACCTGCACCGGTTTCTGTTCCAACGCGTTTCATAATGTAATCAATGACCAATATAAATAGTAAAGGCGATAGAACACCACCTTGAATTACTCCGGACTTGACTTCAAACGAATCACTCAGACAACCATCAACCATCACTTTACAAAATGTGTCCTCATGCATGTTCATAATGACCCTCACAAACTCCTCTGGTATTCCATAATGTCTCATGATCTTCCCCATAGTCTCTCTCGAAACACTATCAAAAGCCTTTTCAAAATCAACAAAACAAAGACTTAACGGTACCTTCATTTCATTAACTTGCTGCATCAAATGCCTAACTATAAAGATCTGATCATTGCAACCACGTCCCTTTCTAAAACCAGCCTGTTCATCCCTCAGAATACCCTCAACCACCGGCTCCAACCTATTTAACAACACTCTACTGAAAACTTTCAAAGCTATCGGTGACAAAGAGATTCCCCTCCAATTACCACATTCACTCAGGTCTCCCTTCTTCGGAACTTTAACAATTACACCATTCTTCCAAACTGATGGTAGTAACCCCTGTCACCCATATCTTATTGAATAGCTTGGTCAAGATCATTATTAATCTATCCCCCTCCACTTTAAACATTTCCGGAAATAAACCATCCTCCCCTGGTGCCTTATTATTCTTTAACTGTTTTACTGCTTTCTCCACTTCTGCAAGCCTCAACTCTCCTGTTTCTATATTTAAATCTTCTTGAGCAGACGGTATATCCTCTTCTGGTGGTATTGGTCTATTAAGAACTGTCTCAAAATGCTCTTTCCATCTATTTTTAATATCTCCATCTTTGGTCAATAAATTTCCTTCCCTGTCTCTAACTGGTATTTCCTTGCGTTTACCTGCATTACCACTCAGTTCTCTAATCGATTCATATGCTATTCTTTGACTCTGTCCATCATTTTTGTTTATTAAGATTTCAGTCTCTGCAACCTTTTCATCCACACATCTTCTTTTATCTCTCCTAGCTAACCTTCTTACTTCTGAATTCAAACTCCAGTACGCAGCTCTTGCTAATTCAATCTCTCGTTCATCAACGCATTGCATCTCACTCCTCAATTTAGCCTCACCTCTCTTTTTTATCATATCCCACGTTTCCTCTGATATCCATTTCTTTCTCCTGAATCTATGTCTCCTTCCAATCGTACATTCAGCAGTCTCATGCAAAACTTTGTTCACATCCTCCCATATCTCATCTACACTTCTCTCCCCCTCTTCCAACGTTTCCAACACCAAAACCTATTTCTGCATTCTAATCTGAATTCCTCCTTTTCTTCTCCTTCCCTTCTAAGCTTAACAATATCGTATCTACCAACACCAGATTTTTCCTTCTTCTGATTTTTAAGTTTAAACCTTATTTTTGCAATGCTGAGTTGATGGTCACTACCAATATCCGCTCCCCGTTTAACATGAACATCTAGCAGAGAACTTCTATGCCTCCTACTGATAGCGATGTGATCAATCTGATTTTTATATTTTCCACACGGCGACACCCAAGTTGTCTTGTGTATATTGCAATGCTGAAAGAGTGTGCCCCCGATGACTAAGTCATTTGCTAGACAGAAGCTTCCAAACCTCACTCCGTTTCCACTCATCCTACTACCAACTCCCATCTTAACCATATATGCCTCAAATCCCTCATTTGAACAGCCCATTACTGCATTAAAGTCTCCAACGCAGATCAAAACATCATGTCTAGGTACCCTTCCTACTCCTTCTTGCAACTTTTCATAAAATGTGTCTTTCCTTTCATCGAGTGCATCATTAGTAGGTGCATAACACACAAACAGACTGATGTTACCATGATTTGATTTAAACCGTATGATAACAATCGCTCATCTATAGGATCCCACTCACATAAAGCCTTATTTGCCTTACAACCCAGCAACAATCCTACTCCCTGATAATGCATTCCATCCTGTCGGCCAGATATCAATAAACGTATACCATCCTCCAAATCCAACTTATCGACTCCAGTTAATCTAGTTTCTGTCAGAGCACAAATATCAAGTCCGTAATTTTGAAAAGCCTTCACTAACTCATCGATTTTACCGTCATGATTTAGCGTTCTCACATTCCAGTTACCAATTTTAATTGTATTTTTTGCATTAACAAAGGAAATAGATTGTAATTGAGGCAACCGTGAGATTCTTAGCACCCCCTGCCCATTTAAGGGCTGCACGGGACTGGGGGCCATTATTGTTCTTTCAGAGTCCATCAAGGTTTCTTTGGCTAACTTCCTGAACACCTCGCCATTGTGTTGCAGTCGCAGTAGGCAGCTAACTTGCCTGATTGCCCACACCCGAAAGACCCAGCTATGCTGCAGCCAGTCACGTGCCGGCATGCTTCCCAGCCATTTCACTCTCAAGGAGTTCCTCTGCCTGAGAAAGCAACCACCCCCCTGCTCCCGAGGGCTTTTGATCTGTGTAGGTAGAGGGCGATCACTCCCTCACTAGCCATATACAGTGTATATACAGTGTATAGGCTACACTCACGAAAAATGCTTCTAAAAAACTGGGACTTATGTACAGAGTTCGTGAGTTCTTCACTGACGAGCAGATGGCCACAATGTACAAAAGTCATGTTCGTTCTCAGATGGAATACTGTTTACCACTGTGGAGTGGATGTGGAGCGATTGCATTGAGGCAGTTGGACAAAATTCAAAATAAAGCCATTACTGTAGATTAATCAATTATCCTGCCATTACACAGGACCTTCCTCCATTATCAGTACGTAGAGATGTTGCTTCTTTGGCATTATTTTATTGATATTTTTACCGTAAGTGTTCAGACGAACTGGCTTCAATTGTGCCTCCCCTTCACATTTTCTCCCGCAGTACTCGGGCAGTTGGGAGCGCTTACGAACCCACACTCCCCCGCAGTGCAGAACCTCTGCTTATCAAAATTCATTTATCCCCAGAACTACTACTCTCTGGAATTCACTTCCTGGGAGTTATTTCCCACAAACATTTTATCCACTTCAATTCAAATCCAGTTGATATAAGTATTTCATGAATGGAGGATGCCTTTAGGCACATGGTCTTATTTTTTTTCCTTTGTTTTTCCTTCCTCCATTCATTGTCTATAAAAAAAAAAAAATTCGTAGGTAGAGGAGAAGGGTAAGTGGATGATGGAGTAGGGGTAAGAGGGAGGATTTTGATGTGTAAGGAGAAAAGGAAGAAAATATAAGAGAAAGAAAGGGAGAAGGTGTAATAGGAAGGAGAAGGAGTATGAGGAGGATAAAAGGAAGGTGTAGTAAGTAGAAGGAATATAATGAAGGAGAGGGGGTAAGAGGAAGAGAAGGGAAGGGGTAAAGGAGAGAAGAAAGTTAAGGAAAGGTATGAGGTAGAAGAGGAGGGAAATACTGAGGCAGAGGAAAGAAGTGGCAAGAGGAAGATGAAAACAAAAGGGTAAGAAGAGGAACAAGAGGGATCAGAGGAAGAATAGGGGAAGGGATGAAAGCAGGAAGAAGGAGAAGAGGGGGCTGAGATAAAGAAGGAGACGAAAGGATAAAAGGAACAAGAGATTAAGAAGAGGAATAGGTAAGTGAATGAAGGACGAGGAGGAAAGTGGATGAAATTGAAGGTAAGGTTTCTATCATCTCGCCTCCCTTCTTAAATCTCTGCTTCTTATCAGTTAGGTAAGAAATTTCCTCTTATCGTCTTCCCCCTCCACATTCTCACTTAAGCGTCCCCACCCCACAGTCAGGTTGAATCATGGGGGCAGCAATGGATGAGGTAAGTTGTGAGTAATATTGAGAGGTGGGTATTAGAGAGGAAGTTGGGGGGGGGGGATAGGTAAAAGGGGTATATAAACATATATATGTCGGTGTACTTCTAACGTGATCACACACACATCTTCTGTAAATATATTTGCATGCTAAATATTTGAATAAACACGTATTTACCCCTATATTCTGATTCAAGAAATAACCTTGTAGCCTACAGTTGGCAAAGTATTCCCATCCTCCTTGTGATTTCTGCCACAAATGCATCAAAGTCGCTTTGTTAATGTACATGTACAGTATTGTACATAATACACTATGTATACAAACGTGTGTATTCATTCATACCCTTATTCCAACACTGCATATCTGCTACATGTACTGTAAGTCAGTCATCATTGGGAGGAGAGAACGATCTTGTGGCAACTGTCCAGAATGGCCATTTTTCAAAGTATTTTCTTGTCTCTGGACAAAGGCGCTACGCCACTAAATTATGGGACCGGGACCGCCATATATGCGTAATGGAGGCCTGTCCTTTCTCATAAAGTAAGAAAAATTGGTAAAAGGAGAGGTGTTATCAAGACATGTCACAAGTCTTGCGGTAGACTATTGAATATAGTCTCAGTATAGATTATAGATTAATTAAGGAACCTGTGTGCACATCAAATAGGTCTGTGCAACGGCAGGTGGCTCCACCAGTACAGCAGCAAATCATCTTGTGCTTTAACAGCTGCGGTACGAAAGTCATGCCTCCCAGTAGTCCTGCCACACTCACATACTGTACCTCGCTCCTGAACTCCAGGATCCTGCTGGTCCCCACCTCATCATCGCGTTGCCATTATCCAGGCAACATGATGTAGCACACCACGTATATTTTAAAAATTGCTTTACATATCTGCTAGTTTTTTACAAATACATTATGGCACCGAGAAAATGCTAGTTCTAAAATGAGGTGGCACTGTCAGGTACCTTTCTAGGTCAAGAATGTTGTTAGATAAATTTCACCGCTTCCACTATGTAATACTGGCAGGAGCGGCATGGTCGTGGTAGGTGATCACCATCATCCACTCACTTGACGTAGTGCTACCTCATTCTTCCTTAGGTTACTCCACACTGAATGACAAGCATAATGGTTTCATGTAACCCAGAAACTCATTTACAACGCTGGATGGCAGTCTTATATCTAGATTCTGTGGCAATACGGAGCTTCATATAGTTCCCCTGTTAACTGAGTGGAGAGACGCAAACGCGGCGTTCATCCAGCCTCCAGACATGAAGAACCTAGTCATCAAAAAAAGTCTTGTTACTCTAGCCATCTTTACATTCCAAATACAGAACAAGGAAGCCGAAACACCATGCATCAACGACTCTATTTCTTTTTCTGTCAAGTAACCCATTAAATGCAGAGTGAGGGAATGAATAGAAGATCTCAGATTTAAATGATTAACAAAAGGTTATAAAGAGACTGATAACAAGGTGAAGGAATAAGATGATGTGTCGCAGGAAGAGGATTGTTACTGAATAGGGAGATAATTACCTGATGATCCTGTTGTTAATATATATATATATATATATATATATATATATATATATATATATATATATATATATATATATATATATATATATATATATCTCAAATGATTTGATGATTTGACGGGCGTTCCTGTTGGATCATCATCTCCTAAAATCCAACCGCGCTGCCTCCTGTGCTTACGGCCAGTGTGCCACCTAAAGTGAGTAGGCACTGTGTTGGAAAATTAGACTCTTGGATATTAAACAAACTGAAATCCATGAAGATCTACGCATACGATGTAAGAAGCCTTGCTGAAGTTTACAAACTTGATAACCTAATGACTGAACTGGAAAACATTAGTTGGGATATTGTAGGTTTGAATGAGATCCACAGAAAAGAAGAAAAAGTAATTCAGCTCAAAGACAGCAACCACCTATTTTACTACAATGGAAGGGAAAATGAAAGAGTTAGTGGTGTAGGATTTCTAATTAAGAGAAATCGTGCAGACAACATTGTTAAATTCAGCAGTGAATGTGACAGAGCAGCATTTATCGTCATTAGACTGTGCAAAAACTATACCCTGAAAGCAATACAAGTATATGCACCAACTTCTCAAAGCCTAGATCAAGAAATAGAAACATTCTATGATGACATCTCCCAGATTATGGAAGAAGAAAAGACAACATATACTATACTCATGGGAGACTTCAATGTAAAAGTTGGGAAGTTGAAAAATGGAGAAGCATATATATGGGAAAATTTGGAGTGGGAGAAAGGAATGAAAGAGGAGAAATGCAGGTAAATTTTCCTGAAATGTTTAACATGAGAATAATGAACACATTCTTCCACAAAAGAACAGGGAGAAAGTGGACCTGGAGAAGCCCAAATGGAGAAACAAAAAATGAAATCGACTTCATTATAGCAGATAAGAATAACACGATCACAAATGTCACAGTTATCAACAAAGTAAATATAGGCAGTGATCATAGAATGGTGGGTTGCACAGCCAGATTCAGTTTCTTTCAGAAGGGAAAGTGATGATTAAAGGTAAAAAGATATGCCCAATAATAGTAAACGAAAACAGAGCAGCCTTTCAGTTGGAAATAAGGAACAGATTTCAGGCTCTAAGTAATGCTGAATTTGACATTGATGAGCTGAATGACAGACTAACAAAAGTGCTAAGGGAATCAGCGGAGGTAGTAGGAAAACCTAATACAACCAAAGCCAAGAAATATTCAGAAAAGACACTCGAGCTTATGAAAAAACGAAAAGGAAATGAAAGTAAAGACAAAGAAAGACGGAATAGAACGAGCAGAATTAAAAAAGCTTATCAACAAACGGGAAAGAGCAGAAAAAAGAAAGAGAAACATGGCTCAGATCAAAGAAACCATCAAAAATGGAAAAAATCTGAAACAGGTCTGAAGTAAAATAGCACTAGGCAAGCAACAAATGACTTTACTGAAAGAAAAAAAACGGTGAAATCATTATATGCAGAGATAAGATGGTGAAGAGAGTTGAAGAATTTTACAAAGAACTGTATGCATCAAAGACAGTATTACCAATAGCTAACTTATCAGTAAGCACAAGTGAAATACGTGAGGTGACACCAGACGAGGTAAATATTTCTCTTAAAAATATGAAAAGAGGGAAGGCTCCGGGAGAAGATGGAATAGTAACAGATTTACTGTTGGATGCAGGAGTAGAAGTACAAAATAGACTTGCTCACTTATTTTCCCACTGTATATACCAGAAGAAAATTCTGAGAACATGGTGTAATGCAACAGTTATTTTACTCTACAAAAAGGTGACTCAGAAGTTCTTAGTAACTATCGTCCCGTTAGCTTGTTATCAGTCATTTACAAACTCTTCACTAAAGCCCTTACGAACAGAATAACAACAATTTTAGAGGAAAACCGACCTCGTGAACAGGTAGGATTCCGAAGCGGGTATTCGACCACTGATCATCTACACACAGTGAATCAGCTAATTGAGAAAACTACAGAATATAATAAACCACTGTGCTTAGGGTGTGTAGATCAGATATTTGTTCTAAGATGTTTAGTGGAGAAGTATCTAGAGAAGGGAAGGAAAGTGTACGCTGCCTTCATGGACTTGGAGAAAGCTTATGACAGAATAGATAGGAAAGGTATGTGGAAGGTATTAAGAATATATGGAGTGGAGGGGAAATTGTTGAGTGCTGTGAAGAGTATGTACGAGGGAGCTAGGGCTACGGTGCGAGTGGATGGTGAGCTGAGTGAGTTCTTTGATCTCAATGTGGGACTGAAACAGGGGTGTGTAATGTCTCCATGGCTGTTTAATATATATATGGATGGGGTCGTAAAGGAGGTACAAGGTAGGGCAGTGGATGTGGGGGTGGCCCTAATGAATGAGGGTGAGATTTGGAAGCTTCCGGTGTTGCTGTTTGCTGATGATACAGTATTGTTGAGTGAAGATGAATGGGAGTTGCAAGGTTTGGTGAATGAATTTGGGACAGTGTGTAGGAGGAGGAAGCTGAAAGTTAATGTAAACAAAAGTAAAGTTATGGTGTTTGAGAGGAATGAAGTCACAGAGTGTGAAGTGAGGTTGGATGGTGAGGATATGGAGAATGTGAGTGCATTCAAGTACTTGGGTAGTGTGATGAGTAAGGATGGAACTTTGGGGGATGAAGTACGTGAAAGGGTACAGCAGGGAAGGAAGGTTGTTGGCACACTGAAAGCAGTGATGAGAAATAGGGAGGTGAGTATGGAAGTTAAGAAGTCACTGCATGATGGTATTGTGATCCCTACCCTGACGTATGGAAGCGAGGCGTGGACCTTGCAAGAGGGGAACAAGTCAAGAGTGAGAGCAGTGGAAATGAGTTACTTGAGAGGAGCATGTGGAGTGACATGGAGGGACAGGTTGACGAATGAAGAAGTGAAGGAACGCTGTGGGGTAGATGTGGATGTGGTTGAAAAGATTAGGAGAAATACACTGAGGTGGTTTGGACATGTGGAGAGGATGGAGAATGAAAGACTGACTAAGAGGGTGTATGTAGGTGAGGTGGAGGGAGGGAGAGGGAGGGGTAGACCGAGGATGAGGTGGAGGGATGGAGTTGAGAGGTATATGAGGGAGGGGGGGGTGAGTTGGGGGGAGGGTAGTCAAATGGTGGGTGACAGAGTGACTTGGAGGCGTTTTGTCTGCGGCCACCCTTTGCGGGATTAGGGCGTCGGGCTATAGATAGATAGATAGCTTAGGTTTTGTTGATTACGAAAAGGCTTTTGATTCAGTGGAGCACATAGCAATGATAAATTCATTGCGAGAACAAAGAGTGAATGAGAACATTGTAAAACTGCTCGAAAACATATATGAAGAGGGTACTGCTACAATTAAATTGCATAAGGACTCAGAAAAAATTAAGATTGAGAAAGGCGTGCGTCAGGCAGATACAATTTCACCAAAATTATTTACAGCATGCCTAGAAAGTATTTTCCGAAAACTAGACTGGGAAAACGAAGGAGAGAACATAGATGGAGAAAAGCTAAACCATTTAAGATTTGTAGATGACATTGTCCTAATCTCAGAAACAGCGGAGGCATTGCAAGAAATGTTGAATGACTTGAACAGAGAAAGTCTGAAAGTAGGACTGAAGACCAACCGGAGTAATGCTAATGTTTAATCCACAAACACCAAAGAGCGTCATCAGAATAAGCGATGAAATTCTGAAGAAGTCGAGGAGTACAACTACTTGGGACAAATACTAATATTAACGAAAGATCATGATAGCGAAATAAAAAGACGCATTACAATTGGATGGAAAGCTTTCGGTAAACATAGAGACATATGAAAAGTAGCTTGCCAGTTTGTATGAAACGAAAAGTATATAACGAATGTATAATTCCAGCTATGACGTATGGTTGTGAGACCTGGAAATTGACAAAATCAATGGAAAATAAATAAATCCGTTCTCAGAGAGCAATGGAAAGGTCAGTGTTGGGAATATCTTTAAGAGACAGGAAAAGACAAACTTGGGTGAGAGAACAGAGTAAAGTCAAAGATATTACAGAAGTTATAAAAGAATAGAAATGGAGGTGGGCAGGCCATATAGCAAGAATAAGGGATAACCGATGGAGCAAGAAGCTGACTGACTGGACACCAAGAGATTGTAAGCGTAGCAGAAAAATGTCGGACAGGAGATGGAGAGATGAGATAGAGAAATTTACAGGGAAAAAGTGGCAAAAAGTGGCTCAGTCAAGGAATTCGTGGAAAAGGTTGAGGGAGGCCTTTGTTCAGCAGTGGACTAGTTATGGCTGATGATGATTTTATATATATATATATATATATATATATATATATATGTGTGTGTGTGTGTGTGTGTGTGTGTGTGTGTGTGTGTGTGTGTGTAATGGAGATCAACATGAAATTTTAGGTACACAACTTTATTTGGCATAAAAACACATACGGTGAAGCATCGCTCATCTCCATTCATTCATTCATTGCCAGACGCCATGTATCCCAAACGGGGTGGCCAAGGGCTTAGAGTTAATTGTTTTACAGGGAGGGGCACTAATCCTCCACCAACCCCACTTGACACGTAGGGATGCCAACAGCATCTGGTATTCCCCGGCGGTCACCCATCCAAGTACTAACCAGACCCAACATTGCTCATCTCCAAATTTATCAAAATCTTTGAGGAATGTTAAATTATATTAAAACAGACCGTGACCACAAAAGCTTCCCGATTATGCCACTCCAGCTTAAAATACTGAAATTTGTAGAAATCAACAGTAAAAGCAACGAATTCGCCTATGAGAGCTACACAGATTTTAAATGCACACACACACACACACACACACACACACACACACACACACACACAAAGAAACAAACAACAAACATTTCTAACACCCAAAATAAGAGAAAAACACAGCTTCCATAAAACGGCAGGTTAGTTAATGAAGTTGGTAAACTAAGGTGGCTGGTATAAAATAGTGTGCATTTTGGTGAGCGCTACTTTAGTGAAAATTGGGCTGTACCATGCCGATAACTTTGCCTACCATGTGTGTGTGTGTGTGTGTGTGTGTGAAAGTGCAACAAAATGTGTACTGTACCGGTATCAATGTGTGAGAGTGAGTGAAATTTAACCCGCCCCGTCCCGACGACGTATGGGTACGTTGCAACGATTTGCATTTGCCAGTCCCGGCGACGTACCAGTACGTCGTGCAATTGCAAGGTCGCTAATTTGCATAATTTTTCGGAGGTGCGGAAAACCTCGGGACGTGACGGGTTAAAGAAACAGTGTGGGTGTTGAGGGAGGGGAGGACTGGTAGGAAATGGTGGTGTATGGTTACTGGTGCATGTATGATGGTATATATGTGTATGTATGTTTAAGACTGCAGACAGAAGTAAGTGTTATTAATTCAGTGACACATATAATCACTTAGGCAATTTACACGTAGCCAGGTAGGTAGCCTATATTAATAATTGTCGCTTTGTCTAATTGCCAATCAGGAGACGGGGAAATCAGAGACTCTCAAATGATCAGGTTTTTTCTCTTTCTTATTAAATCTAGTTCAGGCAAGGGGTCTCTGGGTTACTCTCTCTCTCTCTCTCTCTCTCTCTCTCTCTCTCTGTCCGCCACTATATGTATTGTACCCCCCTCCCCGGCAAGAAAAATCCCTTGAGGATTTGAACATGATCCTCAACCCGACGAGTGCGTTCAGACTAGATCACCTGTTGTTTTACTGGGAAAAATATGTCACAACATGAATGAACAACAAAGCAGAAAAACATATGATCAAGGGCTTAAAATCACACTGAGCCACCAGCCCCAAACGCCACAGAAGCGTAGGTCACAAAGTTTAGATGGGTGGCCGCATCGCTGATTATTGGCGGCCGTTGAGGAGGACACATTTGGCTCATCACCAGACACCTTGGCATCCATTTGATCTGGCCGTTTCCAATGGAGTCTGGCTGAGTGGGTCATTTTACACACTCATTTAATATCTACAGTCCGTTGATGCAGTTTTTTTAATATTGTTTTTTCCAGGCAAGTCTATATAATTTATAATAAAGATTTCAAGTGAGACAGCTTATACAGAACCTTCGCTGACCTCTTTAGTAACGTGGCGCTCTCCAAATTCGAACAGAATCGTCAGGCAATAGTAAGACTACAATAAAAAAATATATATATACGTCGTTGGGTTGATGAGATTAAGAATGACGACGTCATTCTTATAGATCAAATTGCTAAGATATTGACAAGCCTCCAATTTCATACGCAATTTTGTGCAACCCAGATTAAAAATAAGCAGAGTTACCATCCCAACCTCTTTGTTAACTGCTATCTGGAACGTGACAGGTAGGCTAAATCATCCCATTTCTCCAGACACCTTAATATAAACCTCTCTAGCAATTTTACTTCTCCCTCTTTTCTCTTCTTTTTCACTCAGGTGGCCCAGGTACAGCGATAAAGCTACAGTATACTCTCTCCTAAAAGTCTTGTCTCTAGCTCTACTCTGGACCATTCGGAACCTCCCCCCATCCCTTCCTGGGTCTCTCGTGTCTGATATTAAATTTTCTTCAAAAGGTGGACATTCTCCATTTTTTGGTCTCATTACTGATGAGGCGTACAGTTTTAATGGAGTCCTTCCTATTACTCAAAAAATATGATACCGTATTGTCAACATGCCTTGGCAAAATGATCTTTATCGGTCACATTATACAGTATATATACTTTTTAGCCCATTTTCTATCCAACTCAAATTGAAGAGGTAGCCAGTATTCTTAGCCTTTCTTTCAAACAACTGGTCAGCTCTTCTTCAGTCTGTCTTATTCTCAGTCCATGGTCTATAAAAGGGCTATTCAACTAATCTAGAGGTAAGGCCGAATTATGAAACAGATTTACAAAAGACCAGTACATTATTTTACCAGTATTTTTTCCCTCCAACACTTATACACAGAAAGATACGAGAAATTCATATATTGTTTGCGTTGACATTTTGCGGTAAATAAATAAAAAGAAAAAGGCAAAACTTTCTGTTTTATGCTTGTTTATTTGTTTATTTTCATTCTTCTTGGTCGGTCAAACGGCCAAACAAAAAAGCCTAAAGGGCTGGATTTGGTCCGTGGGCAGCCAGTTGAGTAGCCCTGGTCTACACTCTTGTTGACCATAATGCATACAGGCATCGAGAATATAAACGATCTTGATCTTCGCTATATCCTGTTACACTTCCTTTGTGATGGAGAACTATTGAAGGTTCACAAGCTTTGATCTTTTTTTCGGCATTTAAAATAATCATCTAAGGAACACAACCGTTCCATTAATGACCGCCCGAAACTGGGGGCTTGAACAAATTCATCCTGTTTTAATGCATTCAATTCAATGACGAATTTTCATTGCATATTTGCTGTCTCCAGACGATTTTAATCTGCTTGGCAAAGACTTTTCCAGTTTAGGGAGATGAATAGATCGTTCCTTAGTCGCATCAATAAAGGAAACGTTTCCTTAGTCTAACTGAATTGTCAAGAGGTATCAAGAGCAAACAGACGAAGAAAAGACGTTTGATTCATTGAGTCTAGATCTGTCAGTATCTGCTGGGAATCAAAGGACATCTGAAGATCAAAGTAAGACTGACATTTGACCCGTATATACTGTCTGGGGCTTGGTTCATTCTCGTCTATGTGTTGTCAGTACTCTTCTATTAATGCTTTTTTTTTTTTTATGTTGCGTCTGCCAGTCGTTATAATAAATATTTAGTTTTCAAGGTCCTAATTTCATACTTCTATCTCCTCTACTTTCCTGTCTTTAATCTCTCTCTCTCTCTCTCTTTCTCTCTCTCTCTCTCTCTCGTGTGTGTGTTAGTGACATGAATGAAATACCAGCCTACTCGAGTCCAGTCGGTCCATTCTTTGTTTAATAAATTCATCTAGTTGCATTTGGAATACTATGAGAGAGAGAGAGAGAGAGAGAGAGAGAGAGAGAGAGAGAGAGAGAGAGAGAGAGCAGAGGAGTCTGTGAGGGAGGGAGGGAGGGAGGAATATCAATGGATCACATGCAAGAAATCTAAACAAAGTAAATATAAAGAAACAATACTGAACCAGTCAAGAGTTCATAAAGAATTATCAGCCCGATATTCACCAACAGGCCCAACAACCTTTGTGCGGATTCCACGTGGAACCAGAGTGGCGTTTCCGTAGAGTTTATAGGCAACTTCCTCACACAGACCGACAGTGGAAAATTATCTGTGATGATGTCAGACTATGTTATTTGTGTGCATTTCTCTAATTTAAGCCGACTGTGTATGAAGATGAGTGAACGATAGTGCAGAAACAGCGCTCAGCTGCTGTCCATCCATGATTTTTGCATAACACCCTCTACATTCTCTCTCTTTGCAGTTTATTGCTGCCACTGTCAGCACTAATTTATTGAACTAGAGAGAACGCACTAGTAGTAGAGTTGTTACTGAAGGATATATCTCGTCTAGGCTGGATGAAATTGCCTGCCTGAAATAAGAGTAAAATTTCACAGGTCACCGAAGAGAAGGGGTTAATTGGCCAAAACTGACATAACAGAACGTGAAGTGACAGAAATGGATGTGAATTGCTCTTTTTCTCCAGATGTGTTTAATACTAATTGTCTAAATGAATGCATGTACAGTAGAAATCCGGAATTCGTACACAATTCGTTCCTGGAGGCTGTACGAGTTGCGAATTGTTCGAAAACCGAATCATTTTTTTCCATAAGAAACAATGTAATTTGCATTAATCCGTTCTTTAGTATGGATGAACCGGTAGATTTCGCCATACTATACATGAATGGCAAGATCGGAGACACGGGTTCCACTTTCAAATTTGCAATGAGTTCTTTTTTCAGCTCAATAATTGTTCTCACTGCTTTATTTTTAGCTCCAGCTAACTCACTAATCTCTTGATTATGTACAATTTCTAACGAAAATACGTAATTCATCACAAAGTTTAATCGAGCCTGTATGACTGATGCATAGCTGGCGGAAGACAAAGCCAGACTGGCGGTCATGTGGCACCTACGACGCCGCATCTCTTAGTGCGAATAACGGGTGACCGTAAGAAAACTGGAGCGATTTTTGGGCGAAAAAGCTGTACGAAAACAGAGTTGTAACGAGTAGAGAGGCGTACAAATTCCGGGGTTCCACTGTACCTGTATGTGAACTGACTGAAATGGACGTGAAATAAAGTTATCGGCCTGGCATGGAAGAAAATGCCATGAATGGACCCAAAGTAGCCTTGAAATGATCAGTGGAGTAGTTTATTTCTAATTAAACCACACATAAAAGTCACTGGCCATTTCGACTGCTGTCCTGACGGTTATGCAAGCTCGCAAATTCGTCAGCTGACATCAGTGTGACGGGACGCAGGTACTGAGATGCTGAACGTGCTTCCTCTAGATTAATATGTGCTGTAATTATATGTAATTATATGTTTCCCTTGGTGGTTTCCTCAGTAGATATACATTACTATATCTCTTGCCCATGGATCCGCAACCATCTGACTCATGACTCACCACACATTCCGATAGCCTGTTACTTTCTCAGCCATTAATCTTCCATGAAACCTGTCTTACCTACAGCCAGCAGTTAACTATTCCACCATAGTTCTCACACTTACCTGGGTCACATTTACTATTTAGCAAAGCCGTATTCATAGCATCATTGTCAAAAAATGTAAGTACATAATACAGTGTACGTAAACAGCCTCGGAAAACTGTATCGTAAAAGCTGCAAAAATTCAACCCATAATATGGATAGAAAATAACAATATTTTATAAAAGAGATTTAAATGTAATCTTATCAGTAAGTAAAATCTAACTGAACGTTGTGTGTCGATTATCAGTGTAAACCATTTTTAACGTCAATTCTCTCTCTCTCTCTCTCTCTCTCTCTCTCTCTCTCTCTCTCTCTCTCTCATTGAACGCTTGAATTAGGAGTGTAATTACTGTTCGCTCGTTTGTTATGATCTCTGACTCATTTTATCTTTTTAATTTTCCTTCAGTCCTCATTACGAGCGCTCCTTCCCTCATTAATATTCATCCCTCCTTCCCCATTAACATTCCTCCCTCCCTCATTAGTATTCTTCCCTTCCTAATTATCACTCCTATCACTTCTTCACCAGTGTTCCTCCTTCTCTAAATACTGTTCATCCCTCCTTCAACTATCTTCCTTTCTACCCCGGTATATTTACGTTCTCAGTCGATCAAGTCACGTCTCTCTCTCTCTCTCTCTCTCTCTCTCTCTCTCTCAGCATTTTCATCTTTTCCTTAGTTATCTTCCTACTTCTCGCTTTCGTGAGCACACATATCTTCCCTTTTTCAACCAGCTTTCTCTCTCCCTGCCACATTAATGTTTCTTCCTTCACGTTAAATCATTTCCTTAACAAATCTTACTTTACTATGCTTGCCTCCTCCTTTACACAGTAATCTTTCTCCCTCCCCCAGCTACCTTCCTCCCACAACACATTAATTCTCTAATCTGCCTACTTCCTCCAATGCCTCTTGTCAATCTGATCATTCCTATCTAACCTGACACCAATACTATCCTGACTATCCTCCCTCCCAACCTGCCCTTCCTGCCTATCCATTGTCGGTCTTCTCTGCAATTTAAATTTTCTTCTGAGCTCCAACTGCCTCAACCCCCTTTACCCAGTCGAAATACCTCCCGTGCTTCGCCGTTCTACCCGCCCAGTTTCAAATTCTCATCAACCGGGTAAAGTATCCAGCATTCCACCACTTGCATAACTCAACATCTTACCTCACCACCCCAACATCACCATTCCTACGTGCCTATCTCCCAGTACTCTACCTGTTTACCATCGCAGTACCTCACCACCATCTCCCTTTTCTACCAACCTCACCATCCTGCCTTGCCACTAATACCAACCACATCAGTATTCCAACTAACGACACATACAGTATATTCTTTCACAGCCTATTTGTTAACGCCCTCCTGTCACTGAACACCTCTTCCTCTTCCCTTCCCTTACCAACTATGCCACTCAGAGAACTGCAAATGCCAGAGCACCAGCATGTGCCACTCACACAGGGAATTTTAAAAGTTCCACCACGACGGCCACTTTTCATTTTTACCCTTACTTTGGCCAGACCATTTACTTCAGCGTAGGTGAGGCTTCTCGTATTAAATGGGTTAGAAAACCATCATTTGTTATTAATGGCAAAACAAAAAGAGGAGAGAGGAAAAGAGAGAGAGAGAGAGAGAGAGAGAGAGAGAGAGAGAGAGAGAGAGAGAGAGAGACGTTGAGGGGAGGAGGCCATGTGCGAGAGGAAGATTTTTTTTTTTTTTTTAATGTGTCAGACTCTGGGCATAGGCTTCACAGCCTGCTCTCAAGGCCCAGTAGTCCTCCTGCATACCACACACCTCCACATTTCACCACTTCGGCGCTAACACCCACCGTCCATATTGAATACATGCTAGGGCTGTCTCATAAAGGCCTGGCGTATTGGTATTAGCGGGGGTATTTTTACGACATGTCGGCGGGTTATCTGGTGGATCAGTAAAATCTGTTTTTATGAAACAGAGAACACTTTAAGGAAATGTTGAACATAGAGAATGGAAGTAATGCGAGTATAAGTGGCTGGGGAATGGCTGGGAGAAGGAGGAAGGTGAGAAGACAGGAAAAAATCAGTAGGACAGAAGTTGTGGAAGCAATGAAGAAAGTCAAATTGGGGAAAGCTCCAGGAATTGATGGAGTGTGTGGTGAAGTGCTGAAGCATGGGGGAGAGATATTAGTAGGATGGATGTGGAAGATGTGCAGATTGGCCTGGGAGGAAGATAGAATCTCGGAGGATTGGAAATCAGGTATAATTATTCCCTTGTGCAAAGGAAAAGGGGAAAAAGAAGTGTGTGGTATTCATAGGGGCATTTGTCTTCTTAGTGTAATAGGAACAGTGAATGGTAGGACACTTACTGACAGAGCTGGGGAAATAACAGAGGAATTAGTTGGAGAAGAACAGGGAGGCTTTAGGAAGGGAAGAGATTGTGGAGACCAGATTTTCATTCTTAGATCTTTAGTGGAAAAGTTTCTAGAGAAGAGAAAGAAGTTGTATGAGGCCTTCATGGATCTGGAGAAATCATATGACAGGGTGGATAGACAAGAATTGTGGAAAGTGTTAAGAATACATGGAGTAGATGGGAAGTTGTTGAATGCTGTGAAGAGTATGTATGATGGTGCTAAGGCTGCAGTGCATGTGGATGGTGAACTGAGTGAATTTTTCTCTTTGAAGGTTGGTTTGAAACAGGGATGTGTCATGTCTCCATGGTTGTTCGATCTGTACATGGATGGGGTAATAAAAGAGGTACAAGGTAGGGCAGTGGATGTTGGAGTGGCCCTAGTGAGAGAGGGTAGTGTTTGGAAACTCCCTGTACTGTTGCTTGCAGATGATACTGTGTTGTTAAGTGAAGACGAAGGGGAGCTGCAAAGCTAGGTGGATGAGTTTGGGAGAGTGTGTAAGAAACGGAATCTAAAGGTGAATGTAGGGAAGAGTAAAGTGATGGTCTTTGAGAGAGGTGAAGTCAGTGAATGTACAGCGAGGTTGGATGGTGAGGAATTGGAATATGTGAGTACGTTTAAGTACTTGGGTAGTGTGATGAGTAAGGATGGAGGTTTGGAGGGTGATGTGCTTGAAAGGGTACAGCAGGGAAGAAAGGTTGCTGGTTCCTTGAAAGCAGTGATAAGAAGCAGGGAAGTGAGCATGGAAGTGAAAAAGTTACTACATGACAGTATTGTGATACCAACTCTAACATATGGAAGTGAAGCTTGGACGTTGTTGGAAGGACATAAGTCAAGAGTGAGAGCAGTGGAAATGAGTTATTTAAGAGGAGCCTGTAGAGTCACATGGAGAGACAGGCTGACGAATGAGGATACAAAAGGAGCGTTGTGGTGTGGATGTGGATGTGATAGGAAGCGTTATGAGGAACACACGGAGGTGATTTGGCCATGTGGAGAGGATGGAGGGTGAAAGACTGACGAAGAGAGTGTATGTGAGTGAGGTGGAGGGGGGAAGAGGGAGGGGGAGGCCAAGAATGAGATGGAGGGATGGGGTGGAGAGGTATATGAGAGAGGGGAGTGTGAGTTGGGAGCAGGGCAGTGAAATGGCGGGGGACAGGGTGACGTGGAGGCGATTTGTTTGTGGCCACCCCAAACGGGATTGAGGCGTCTGGCAATAGATAGATATATAGATAGCTCAGTTATTATTTTACTTTCTCTTCTTCCACAATTTAAAAAAATTCGGCTCATTCTACACTGATGTAATCCGTAACTTTCCCGGCTCCTCTCTGTCGAGGGGACAGAGTTACATGATGCCATAGGAAAGGGTGCGTGGTGGCCCGGGATAGGGTGTTTCTCTATCAGTTTCTTATGATACTTAAATGTTCAGGAAAATCAAACACCAAACTTATTAGTGTAAGAAATAATTTTACTGAATCTGACTATGCATACAAATAAATGCAGATTTTTAAAGCTACTGTTACCTATGAAGGTAATGAAAATGTGTATGTACACTATATACAGTATTGAGAATAGCATGTATTGGCTCCAGTGAGGTTTTGTGCGTGTGTGTGTGTGTGTGTGTGTGTGTGTATGTGTGTGTGTGCTTACACAAATCATAATTTTTAGAAGATAGGCTAAGCATATCTAGGGTAAGGTTGTGCTGTATGTAATGAAGGGCATGGTGTAGACTGTAGACTGTGACACTGTGTAGTAGTGGTGGGAAAAACATTCAAGCCTTCACAGAACCTCGGGACCACCTTCCTACATACGTCTGAATTCCCGCCACAGTCGCTGACTGTCCGTATGCGGCCAATTGCGACTTTCCTCAGTTTTGTTATGAATGTCGTTCAGGTTTATCTCCAGTTATATAAAAGGCACATATTTATCATTAAAGATATCATTGCTTTCATTTGTATCTGAATAATCTTGTATCTTACAAATAAATGATGGCCTTGGTTGGAATACAAAGTCAATTTGGAGCACGTTCAAACACAACGGAAATTTACCAATCACCGCCTGAGAGCATCGTGCAGTGTTACCAATTCCACCTGTCCTCAGCTGGCAAAATCAGTGCGTCATACTCGCTGAAACCGACTATAGATATCCTGTTGTGTTTATACGTCAGCACTAAAATGACTACGGGAGACGAGTTTGCTGTGCTTTGGCACCGCTTCTTGTTCTGACACTCCCAGGACTTACCCCGACCGAAAGTAATAATAATCAGGTAGATATATACTGTCGTCCTTGTCAAAGAAACAAGAAACGCACAAAAAATTTCGCTTGTCGCGATTTCCAACAACTCGCCGTCGCGTCGCGCGCGAAAATTTGTGGTATTTTTCTGGCAACCCATGACCTTACTCAGAGCTAATGGAAAAAGAATTAGGTCGTTATCTACTACCATTCCCGTGAGAGTAACGACCAGATGCACAGATATGCACATACATAAACAGCTTGACTTCATAGTTTTAGCTAGTTTTTCCCCGTAAAAATTTGCGGGACTAACTAATAGCCCTTCATCAAAAAATGTTTGCGAATACTATTATGTTTTCATACCGTCAGTGAGCCCACAATGACCTATTTTGACCAAAAAGTCTAAGAAAATTATTTCCACATACAGTATTTGCTCATCTCGATATTGACATATTCGCTCGTCTGGAGGCGCACAGTCTCCTAAAACTGTGCTTGGATATATATATATATATATATATATATATATATATATATATGTGTGTGTGTGTGTGTGTGTGTGTGTGTGTGTGTGTGTGTGTGTAATGCAGAGAAGAAGGAACTAATGGTAGTAGCCCGCATGGGTGTTCACACACACAAAGTTACAGCAACTCTTTCTCCTGCCAGTTAGACGGTTGATTATCCAGTTGGAGGGGGGTGGGGTGGAGGACAAGATAAGGGGAAACGGAAAGAAAGGAAGTGGGAATTTATGAGAACTGGGATAAGGAAAATCTAAGTGTGAATACACAAACAACACACAGAAGAGTGATAAGAGTGAGATCGAAAGTGAAAAGGAAAAGACTGGATGGGCAGGAAGTGTACAGGAAAATGAAAGGAAAATAAGAGGATTTAGAAAATAGTAAGTGAATTTTTAAATGGACGATAAAAACGAGAAAATGAACAGCTGGAGGAAAGTGCATCGGACCAGGAGAAAAAAAAAAAAAATTTGTATCGTTTCTCGAGCAACTGACTTATCGAGTGAGGGATTGGGGTAAACGACGGAGGAGGAATGAGGAAGAAAAGAGGAAAGAGGATTGAAAGAGGAGAGAGCAAGAGAAAACAGAAAATTGAGAGAAATAATCTGAGGGTGTGAAGTCTAGAGGAAAGCAAGGGGTGATCGGAAGGAGAGACAAGGAAAAGGAGAGGAATGGAGGGAAATAAAAAGAGGTAGTGGGAAGAGTTAAAGTTTTCAGAGAGAGAGAGAGACTACACGTGAGGGTGACTAAAGAGACACCACGGAAAGAGAGACTTAATTTTCTGGCTCAAGGCGAAGATATCAGTTGGCTGACCACACAGTTGTAGAAGCGCTTGCACTCCCCCGTCCCCCTTCTCTCTCTCTCTCTCTCTCTCTCTCTCTCTCTCTCTCTCTCTCTCTCTCTCGTGATCTACATAGTACCTCTTTCTTCCCCGCTCCCTATGTTTTTTCTTTTCCTCTTGTTTCACAGTTTTCTTCACTTCATCTGCTCCATCATCCCTCGCTCTGTCTTACTTCTCTCCTTATCGTCTTTTCTTATTCCTAGTTTTCCTCTTAGTGGTAGGTGGTGGCGACCATCAACCACTCACTTGATGTAGTGCTGCCTACTTCTTCCTTAGCCTTTATCATTCTTTTTCTGTGCCTGCCCTCCTCTCTTCCTATTTCTCCCATCTTTCCTGTGACTTCTTATTTGCTTTTCTTTCTGTTACAGGTGGCTTTACATTGAGTGACAAGCCAAATGGTTTCCTGTAAGCCAAGAAACCATTCACAACGCTGGGTGGTAACCATATAACCAAACCATACGTGCTCCCTAAGTGTCAACAAGTGGGTTGGTGGAGGGTTAGTGCCCCTCCCCGTAAAACAAATAACTCAGAGTCAAATGGCCACCCCTTCCGTGATTATGGTGTCTGGCAATAGATAGATACTGTAGATAGATAGATAGTATCCTCGACCTGTGTCTTTCTCTATCTATGTCAGCCCTCCTATTTTTCTATTCCATCCTTCCTTGCTTTCACCACTGTTACTCTTCGCTCCACTTCAGGTGACTCTACACTGAGTGACAAGCCTAGTGGTTCCCTGTAAACAAGCAAGCAATTTACACCGCGGGTGGTAACCATATAGCCAAACAATCTGGTGATGTGGAGCCTAATATGGTGCCCGTGTTAATTGGGTGGAGGCGCATATGCGGCGTCCATCCGGTGACGAACGAAACCTTCACACTTTTCCCCGCATCTAGTTGTGGTCAGACGTTGCTTGCCGTAAGGGAATATAGGCTCACTGCAAGGCCCTGCACAGGGGGTTCATTGCATGCGGCTGATGGGTCTGCTCAACCAGACAGACCGGGGTAACTGAAGAACAACAGTTCGCACACTAAGTTCATTCCTAGGCAAACCACGACAAAAAATAGTCTTCGGTTTTCTTTGTATATCTCTCCATCCTTTCGTTTTTTTTTATTTCATACTTTTTTATTTCCTAATCCCCCGTTCTCTCTCTCTCTCTCTCTGCACACACACACACACACACACACACACACACACACACATATATATATATATATATATATATATATATATATATATATATATATATATATATATATATATATATATATATATATGCAGAGAGAGAGAGAGAGGAGCCTCTGTGGTACAGTGGTAGAGTGTACGTTTCGTACGAAGTACACGGCTGAGCCAGAGTTCGCCCCCCGCCAGGGTAATAAACTTTGGGAGAGTTCACCCAGCCACGTACCACTTTGGCGGACACAAAGGGTGCTGTGTTTGAACCAGTGTCGCTTACTATAAAGTATGCTTGCACCCAGTCGGCTTGCGGGGACCGACTACACTTGCTTTACAGACTACACACACAGCCAAAGCCACTACAACACTACAATTACACTTACAAGCACTTCTCACCCTACATACAATCTCTACCAGACAGCCTAAGCCACTTGGTAGAGATACATTGGCTGTATCGTCCCGACTTCGGTCGGGATAGGCCGGTCCTGCAGTGGATACTCAAACGGCTGATGATGATGATGATGAGATATATATATATATATATATATATATATATATATATATATATAATGTGTGTGTGTTTACTTTCGTCTATCTCTCCATTATATATCTTTCCTCACTCAGTTCATAGCTTCAAACTCTAATCCTCTTCAACATTATTAATGTGTGCACCCATTCGTCAGACTACTGTAGCAACAAACTATTTCATCGACAAATTTACACTGCGAAGCATGTCATCAGTCTTCTACCTCTGGCTCACAACATGACTTGAATGAGCTGTGTAATATGAGGTGAGGGATTCTTATTAACCCGGTTTGTTTGGGAGATGTTGATTAGCTGAAAGATCTGTTTGAGAGTTGTAAGAAAGCCATATAATCATTATCATCATTACAGTCATCACTGCAAGCATTACTATCACCACTACCATCACCAGCACTGTACACAAAACAATGGCCATTACCATTACCACAACCATCATCATTTCTATTTCTAGCACTTTGTGACGACCATCATCCACTCACTTGTAGTGCTGCCTGCTCCTCCCTTCACCTTTCTCATTCTATCTCTGTGTCTGTCTTCCTCTTCCTGTCGCTTTTGTTACTCTTTCTCCACTTCAGGCGGCCCTACACTGATTGACAAGCTAAATGGTTGCCTGTGACCCAGGTAACTATTTACAACGCTGGGTAGTAACCATCCAGCCAAATAACGGGGTAATTTGGTACCTGCTATAGTGTCCCTGCTAACTGAGTGGAGCGACGTAAATGCAGCGACCATCCAGGAACCAAACCTCCACACAATTCCACACGCCTAGTTGTGACGAGGCGCTGTCAGCGGCAAAGGAACATCAATTCACTGTATAGGACTGCCCGGCAGAGACGGATGCACACCTGCAGTTGATAGGTCTGCTCGACCAGACAGACCGGGGTGGATCAACAACAACAACAACCATCCTCTTCATCGATGTCGTCAGTTCATTATCACTTACATCATCATCATGACTGCTTTTACATCTGATTCTTGATGCCGCCAGACGATTCCACTGACAGTGAAGAGGTGAATGGGATAATCTGGAAATGGAGCAACCGTGAGTGATGGTGAATGTCCATGGAATAAAATAACTCATGCAGAAAATGGCCAGTATTTTTTCACTAGTTTACAGAGAATATTAAAAGAAAAAAAAAAATGCTTCCTCTCAGGATTCCATAGTTTACTAGGCATCCTTCCCTTTTTTGTAAAAAAAAAAAAAAAAAGCGCAAGCGTGTGTGTGTGTGTGTGTGTGTGTGTGTCTGTATTTCTTCGCTTATATTGCAACCCATTCTTTTATATCTACAGTACTCTGGCGTGTGCTATGGCCGACCTGTACAGTTATGAAATACCGTAAGGTTTTACCAGATCTTCATTCTGCCTGGAAGAACTGTTAGTTTTCTAGAAGTTTATGGGCCGTATACAAGTCGGTTTGGGAAGGTCTCCAACACCTCATTCTTAACGATTTATATTGCGGTATACGCCTGATTCCTTACTATTACATCATTTACATCCCTTTAATATCGAAACAGATTACATACGTACCACAGACGAACATACTAGAGCACTAAAAATAGGCAAATAAAAATCTACTAAGGAAGAAGTGCTATGGAGCTTCGTATAGCCGCGTAAATAAGTCTTTATGTCACTGGCTCTACTGTATTATGTATCTGAGAAGTTACTTTCTTCTACCTACATCTTCCTTTGTTACCAGTACATTTACAGCTTTTTTCGTCCCCAGTTCTTTCCATCAACACAACACCTGAAAATATCTGTAGGGCGAAACAACCATTAACATTATGCCTCAGGATTTTGTAGATGGGGACAAGAGCTGCTGAGATATCTTGAGTAGTTGGTGTATTTGTGACGATGGATGAAGGAAACACTGGAAATATTAGAGAAAGAAAGGACACTGTTGAACTTGAAAAGAGGTAACTTTGTGTAGTAGTAGTGAAGAAGAAGTGGAGCACTGAAGATTCTAAAGGAAAAGAAAGAAATGCATGAATCAACAGATCAAAAGGCAACTTCGATTTTTTTTTTTAAAGAATAGTAGGACCATGGCATATATTCTGTGCTTAAGATAATGACAGTGAAGGAAGAAGCTCCCTACAACCACCAACCCCTCCAGTCGAAGCCAGCGAGAAAAAATATAAAAAAAAATCACCTTACAGCACAGATAAATGATCATGGAAAATCCACAGGAAAAGGTGAATGGCATCTACATTATCTTATTTTTTTCAGGGGAAAGTATCATTAACTGCACAAGGACGTTACACTGCTGCAATGCCCTCCATGATATGAATGTAAATAGTTAGATATCTGTGTAATTTAGTCGAGAACGTGATTAGCTGTGGATCAGTTGTTAGGTACTTATCAAAACTTTTTTCAGTGTCGGAGCAGTATCACAGCCAAACACACGCAGGGCAACTTGTTCTCTGTTTATAACGCTGTAGAAGAAGTAATGATTTGTTTCATAAGGAAGTGGCGAAGCCGTATGGTATGATGAAATCCTTAAAGAGGCGGGAAAGAATAGTGCAATGGAAGGGACGTGGAGTAGCAGTGAAGGAGTGTGAAGGGCCGAGTACGATAAACGGTGCACCGTAGTAATCAATAGAGTGTGAAGGGTAGAGCACTCGGTACGAGAATTGATGTAGTAAAGAAGTAGTGAAGGAGTGTGAAGGGTGGGATGGTGATGGAGTGTGACGGGTTGGGTAGTGAAGAAGTGTGAAGCACTGACCGGGATGAGTGAGTAGGTGTAAACTTTAAAACGACATACAAAACAAATTATTTTTTTTTTAAGGGTGGAGGGGGCGGAGACAAATACGCACGAACAATGATATCGAGATATATATATATATATATATATATATATATATATATATATATATATATATATATATATATATATATATATATATATATGTGTGTGTGTGTGTGTGTGTGTGTGTGTGTGTAAAATGCAAATGCGCCAAACATCGAAAAAGAGTCGGATCGTAGCAGATGAAAGGAAAAAGAAAACACTGAACCGAACCAAATTAACCCAGGAAAAAAAAAAAGAACAGTAGTGAAAGTCAAAACAGAAGAGGATAATATGGAAAAAACAAAGAGTTCACGATAACTTAAAAAATGAAGCAATGAAAAAAAAAAAAAAAAAAACAGAAACAAGGAATACAAAAAAGAAGGTAATAACCAAAAGTGAAAGATTACATCACGTGCAGGACAGTAGGGATTGGGCAAAGCAGAAATGCCTGAGGACGGGATCTAAAGCGAATAAAAAGGGACCAATGGCCACAAAAAATAAAACCCAGGAATAACGAAAAAGGGGAAAAAGTACTCGAGAACACATCAGAAAAAAGTACAGCAAACATGCACTGAGGTTGCCACAAAAAAAAAAAAAAAAAAACGTGAAGCAATAAAAACAAACACGGAAACCAAGGGTACAAGAGCGTAATGTGGTAAGAAATTCACAATACAAAAATATATAGAATGACGGTCACCAAACTCCCCATGGGCCAAAAAGACGACGGGTAAAGCCATTACAAGCACTAATGATGCAGAAGAGGGGGCGGAGGGGGCTCGGAGGAAAACGGACCATCATCTCTCATACGGGCCTAATGGCGGGAGGGGGGGGGTGGAGGGAGCGGTGACTTGGCTATTGTTCTTCCCGTCTTACCTTTGTTAGTCGAAACATGACCTGCTTTGTTAACGAACTGTTGCCTATTATACGACCAGGTGGTTCTGTACTGAGAGGCTTGTTGATCAAAACAGTAATGATGATGATGATGATGAAGATAGAGGTGGCTGTGGTGGTAGTGGTACTACTAATAATACTCTAACGCCCGGTGGTCTAGTGAGGTAAGGAGTCCTAGCCGGATGTTGTCCAAAGCTCTTCAAGGGAGGATCTGAGTTTACTGATCATATAATGCCACTCAAGAGTTAGTGACTAGTCACCATCGTCTTGTATGTCTGCAGTGAGTGGCCTGGCATAAAGCCTATGGTGTCCTGAAGGTGCAGTAAAGGATTGGAGTATGGATGGATAATTTCAGCTAAAAGGAAATTAGGGAGAAAATGTTTGCGGGTTAAAAAGAAATCGTAATTGTAATAATAATAATAATGACAATAACAACAATAATAACAATAATAATCTATCTATCTATCTATTGCCAGACGCCTCAATCCCGTTTGGGGTGGCCACAAACAAATCGCCTCCAAGTCTCCCTGTCCCCCGCCATTTCACTGCCCTGCTCCCAACTCACACCCCCCTGTCTCATATACCTCTCCACCCCATCCCTCCATCTCATCCTCGGCCTCCCCCTCCCTCTTCCCCCCTCCACCTCACTCACATACACTCTCTTCGTCAGTCTTTCACCCTCCATCCTCTCCACATGGCCAAACCACCTCAGTGTGTTCCTCATAACGCTTCCTATCACATCCACATCCACACCACAACGCTCCTTTATATCCTCATTCGTCAGCCTGTCTCTCCACGTGACTCCACAGGCTCCTCTTAAATAACTCATTTCCACTGCTCTCACTCTTGACTTGTGTCCTTTCAACAATGTCCAAACTTCACTTCCGTACGTTAGAGTTGGTATCACAATACTGTCATGTAGCAACTTTTTCACTTCCATGCTCACTTCCCTGTTTCTTATCACTGCTTTCAAAGAACCAGCAACCTTTCTTCCCTGCTGTACCCTTTCAAGCACTTCACCCTCCAAACCTCCATCCTTACTCATCACACTACCCAAATACTTAAACGTACTCACATTTTCCAATTCCTCACCATCCAACCTCGCTGTACATTCACTAACTTCACATCTCTCAAAGACCATCACTTTACTCTTCCCTACATTCACCTTTAGGTTCCGTTTCTTACACACTCTCTCAAACTCATCCACCAAGCCTTGCAGCTCCCCTTCGTCTTCACTCAACAACACAGTATCATCAGCAAACAACAGTACAGGGAGTTTCCAAACACTATCCTCTCTCACCAGGGCCACTCCAACATCCACTGCCCTACCTTGTACCTCTTTTATTACCCCATCCATGTACAGATTGAACAACCACGGAGACATGACACATCCCTGTTTCAAACCTACTTTCAAAGAGAAAAATTCACTTAGTTCACCATCCACACGCACTGAAGCCTTCGCACCATCGTACATACTCCTCACAGCACTCAACAACTTCCCATCTACTCCATATATTCTTAACACTTTCCACAATCCCTGTCTATCCACCCTGTCATATGCTTTCTCCAAATCCATGAAAGCCGCATCCAACTTCTTTCCCTTCTCTAGAAACTTTTCCACTAAAGATCTAAGAATGAATATCTGATCTAAACAACCTCTTCCCTTCCTAAAGCCTCCCTGTTCTTCTCCAACTAATTTCTCTGTTCTTTCTCTAACTCTGTCTATAAGTATCCTACCATACACTTTTCCTATTATACTAAGAAGACAAATGCCCCTATGATTACCACACACTTCTTTTTCCCCTTTTCCTATGTACAAGGGAATAATTATACCTGACTTCCAATCCTTCGGGACTCTACCTTCCTCCCAGGCCAATCTGCACATCTTCCACATCCATTCTACTACTATCTCTCCCCCATGCTTCAGCATTTCACCACACACTCCATCAATTCCTGGGGCTTTCCCCGATTTAACTTTCTTCATTGCTCCACAACTTCTATCCTACTGATTTCTTCCTGTCTTCTCACCTCCCTCCTTCTCCCAGCCATTCCCCAGCCACTTATACTCGCATTACATCCATCCTCTCCGTTCAACAATTTCTTAAAGTGTTCTCTCCATCTGCTCACTTTTTCTCCCTTCTCCACTAGTAATCTACCATTTTTATCTTTCACTCCCCTGCTAACTTCACTTCCACCCTGTCTTACTCTTTTCACTTCTCTCCAGAACATTTTCTTACAGTCCCTCCACTTTACACTCAAATTCCTTCCAAATTCCTCATCCACTCTCTTCTTACTCTCTCTTACTAATCTTTTCACCTCTCTTTCTTTCCACATATAACTCTCTCTTCCGCCTCTCAACTTCTTCCACGCCCCTATTTCTCATCCATTCATTGTATGCTTTCTTCTTTTGTGCCACAGCCTGTTTCACCTCTTCAGTCCACCACGCTGTTCCTTGCACCCCCTCCGTCTTCTCTTCCTTCCACACACCACATCACATGCTGCACATATTTCTTCTGTAAATATCTTACACACACCTTCCACGTCTCCCATCTGCTCCAATTCATATTTGCCCAATCGTTCCTCCACTTCTCTCTTATACTCTGCCTTTTTCTCATCCTCTTGTAACCTTTCCACTCTCCTTGCAACTACTCCTTCCTCTCGTCTTTCCCTTCTTCTATTCCTCCATCTTACTTGCATTCTAATTCTGGCCACCACCAAGTAGTGGTCAGAAAGTCCACTCCCCCAACCTCTATACACTCTTGCATCCTTTACACATCTTCGCATCCTTTCATCCACACACACATAATCAATCATTGCCTTCCTTTCATTCAGTTCACCACCCACCTTTCTCATCACTCGCCATGTATACCTGTGGATCATTTTATGCCTGAAGAGGGTATTGGCTATCACCAACCCCCTCCCAGCACAAATGTCCACTAACGCACTCCCATTCTCATCTATCTCAGCAGGCACACCCCACTCACCAACTATTCCATCCACCTTCATGTTCCCAACTTTACCATTCATATCACCAATCAAAAACACTCTCTCATTCCTTCCAAACTTTTCCATGCACACTTCCACATTTGTCCAGAACTCTTCTCTCACTCTTCTAGCACGATCTTGCGTTGGCGCATACACACACACAATCGCCCACATTTGTATTCCAACTTTCAACTTTACCCACACAATCCTTGACCCAACTGATCCATACTGTCTCATGCTCTTCTTCCATCTTTTACTCACAACTATATATACTCCTTCCTTTGCCCTCTCATTCTCACCTACTCCTGCGCATATACCCCATCCATACTCCCATTCTCTCACACTTTCTCCTCTCCATTTTGTTTCAGTTATTCCACATACATCCACTTTCGCACCCTCAAGCACCTGGACAATCTCTCTCTCTTTCACCTCATCATTCGCTCCTCTTACATTCCATGTACTCATTACCAAGTCCTTTGTCCGGTCCTGGGTCGTCATCGTTTGGTCAGTCGTTGTCCGAGGCTTCTTGTTTGTTTTTTAGTTAGTTGTTTTCCGGGGAGGGGCACTAACCCTCCGCCAACCCTTTTAGTCGCCTTTTACGACAAGCAGGGATACTGGGGGAGTATTCTTGAAAAAACCCCCTACCCCCAGGGGATAATAATAATAATAATAATAATAATAAGTGTATACTGCCTTCATGGACTTGGAGAAAGCTTATGACAGAATAGATAGGCAAGGTATGTGGAAGGTATTAAGAATATATAGAGTGGAGGGGAAATTGTTGAGTGCTGTGAAGAGTATGTAAGAGGGAGCTAGGGTTATGGTGATAGTGGATGGTGAGCTGAGTGAGTTCTTTGATCTCAATTTGGGACTGAAACAGGGTTGTGTGATGTCTCCATGGCTGTTTAATATATACATCGATGGGGTTGTAAAGGAGGTGCAGGGTAGGGCAGTGGATGTGGGGGTGGCTCTAATGAATGAGCGTGAGATTTGGAAGCTTTCGGTGTGGCTGTTTGCTGATGATACAGTACTGTTGAGTGAAGATGAATGGGAGTTGCAAGGTTTAGTGAATGAATTTGGGACAGTGTGTAGGAGGAGGAATCTGGAAGTTAATGTAAACAAAAGTAAAGTTATGGTGTTTGAGAGGAATGAAGTCACAGAGTGTGCAGTGAGGTTGGATGGTGAGGATATGGAGAATGTGAGTGCATTCAAGTACTTGGGTAGTGTGATGAGTAAGGATGGAACTTTGGGGGATGAAGTGCATGAAAGGGTACAGCAGGAAAGGAAGGTCGTTGGTACACTGAAAGTAGTGATGAGAAATAGGGAGGTGAGTATGGAAGTTAAGAAGTCACTGCATGATAGTATTGTGATCCCTACCCTGACGTATGAAAGCGAGGCATGGACCTTGCAAGAGGGGAAGAAGTCAAGAGTGAGAGCAGTGGAAATGAGTTACTTGAGAGGAGCATGTGGAGTGACGTGGAGGGACAGGATGACGAATGAAGAAGTGAAGGAACGATGTGGGGTGGATGTGGATGTGGTTGAGAAGATTAGGAGAAATACACTGAGGTGGTTTGGACATGTGAAGAGAATGGAGAATGAAAGACTGACTAAGAGGGTGTATGTAGGTGAGGTGGAGGGAGGGAGAGGGAGAGGTAGACCGAGGATGAGGTGGAGGGATGGAGTTGAGAGGTATATGAGGGAGGGGGGGTGAGTTGGGGGGAGGGTAGTCAAATGGTGGGTGACAGAGCGACTTGGAGGCGTTTTGTCTGCGGCTACCCTTTGCGGGATTAGGGCGTCGGGCTATAGATAGATAGATAGATAAGAATAATAATAACGATAATAATAACAACAATGAAGTAAATCCAGCTCCTGACTGATATTTAAATTACTTAATCTTATAGGTACGACAGTTTTAATCAAAGTAGGTTTAACCGTGAAGTCAAACAGACACAAGAAAAATTCACAGGCAGGTGTATGCCGAAATCCACTGTGAAATGGAGTGGGAATATACACCTACTTAGTGCAACAACGTCTTTTGTATTACAGCGTATGCTCTCACTGCCGCTAAAATAATACAGTACAGTATTCTGTATGGAAAGGGGGCATCAGCACAGAGGCGGCAACATATGGAGATATGTGATACTAACGAGGACTGTTGGACGTCAGGGAACAGGCTGTCTCCGGTCTATTCCCACAGTCGGAAACAAAAGAAACAATGTTCAGCTTGGGACAGAAAGCTCATTGCGACTCGGCTACAAAGTCTCCATTAAACTTTGCAATACAGGACGTAGTTTTTTTCATTCTTGCTTCCTACAGACAGTTGTATTTAGCGTTGTAGAGACCTTACGCGGAGCAAAAGTTAGCAGTTAACTTCACAGTCATCATCATCATCATCATGCTCCCCAACTTATTAAAAACCATTATTATACACCGAATGATGACAAAATTTGATGTATATCATCAACATCATCAATGGGATCATCCTGTTTCCCATATGATAAGTAATGAATGGTTAGGCTATATAGAATCATCACCATTACCATTACCACCACCACCACCACCTTCTTCATCAACATCATCATCATCACCATAATCAATCCAATTTACGAATGATCATCATCATCATTATCATCATCCTACTTCCCACTTTTAATACAAAAAGAATGATTATTACGAGCGAGTCTCTCGCAATTACTGAATCTTGGATAGATACTCAAGAAAGAGACTTTATAGCGGAATATAGCATTCCTGGATACACTATTTTCAGTAATGAGAGGAATGGAAGACTGGGAGGCGGCGTATTGCTATATAGTAAAAGTAACCTTCAACCAGTTGCAATCACTAAACCATCAATTGACAAAATTGACCTACATGGACTTCAATGGATGTAAGTGACCTGAATGGATGTGCTTGGACCTGAGTGGATGTAAATGACTTGAATGGGCCTTACTGGACCTGAGTGGCCCTGACGTGTTAAAAAGTGGTTTGAAGTAACTGTTAGCCTCGGCTTAAGGTAGGGTGTGATGAAGCTGAGTGGAGCTGAAGTGGTACTGATGAACCTAAATAGATTTAACTTGTCCTGAATGGAGCTAATTGGTTCTGAACGGACCTATCTGAACCTGGGTGACCATGCACTGACCTTACTGGACCAAAACTGACCTAAATAGACCACAGCTGATAAAACAGATCTTGTTGGGGCAGGCTTCACAAGTATGGCCTAAATTAATCTTATGGATCTGAAGAAACTATAGTGACAGAAAATTGCTGAAATACTGTAGCCATGAATTTATATTCCTTAGCTTGAACGCAGCTGAAATGAATAACGACATAGGATCGCAGCTGACCTGAAATGATGTGACTGAACTTGAATGTATCTGATTGGATGCAACTGGATAGTAAAGTCCCGAACAGATGTAATTAGACTTGAGTGAGTTTGGAAGTGTGTGTAAGGAACGGAATCTAAAGATGAATGTAGGGAAGAGTAAGGTTTGGTCTCCGAGAAGAACGAAACTGGATGCTGTTACGGAACAGAGAGAGATAATGAACACTTCAAGTGAGAATAATAAAATCACTACAGTCCCGTAAAGTTCCGGGTTCAAAACAAAAGACTTAGGTAAAATTACAAGTTAAAGTTTAATGCTCAAACTAACAACTAAACATTCAGGACTCATAAGGATAATGTAATGGCAAAACAGGCTACATATATGGTTAACTGCAATAGCCTCTATTAACATGAATTTAGTAAAAGCAAATTTATCTAAGTCAGCCCTGATAAACGAGAAAACCGGATAATGCTCAGTTAAAGCAAGATATATATTATTACAGATACAAAATATTACTAATACTGGCTGACATTAAAAACTTTACATGAATCACAAAAACCCCACCAGGCCCACGAATTAACGCCTCAGGCCACACAGTACAAGAAAAATGGCAACAACACCCATACTCAAATTATACAGCAGCTAGATGGTTGGAGACTTCCTGAGCACTCACAAAAATAATAATACACTATACAGGGGAGGACAGAGATGTGAACAAAATGAGGAGTAGATCTAAGTGACAACTAATGCAGAGACTGAGCTCATTATATAGGGGCCGGCAGAGCTTGATTCAACTTGCAAGAAGGACGCGGAAATGAAGGCACAGGGGACGAAGAGTTGACAGTCCTGCTCTGAACAACATAAAGAACGACTTACTCTACTATAAGGGGGAGAAGGGGGGAGTGAGGTAGAACACGCAAGCCTGGTCACTATGGAAGCCACGAGGCGAATCGTGATCAAACATGCAGCATACTGTATGTTAGAATTATACAAAGTATGATGAAATCATAGGCTATGTAACACCTCCCCACAACGAAAAAGAAATTTACAAAGGAAATTTCTTATTACTCTAAAACAATCTGTCTAAAGTCTAGATAAGCAGTCTGCAATAACAATTTTTTTTCCCCTTGACATGTTGTATGTCTAATGAATACTCCTGAAGATGTAGACTCCATCTTGTCAATCTCTGATTTTTATCTTTAAACTTACTAAGGAATTTCAGTGGGTTATGATCGGTATAAATGACTATGGGGTCAAAACCAGAACACAAATAAAATGAAAAATGCTGTAAACCCAAAATCAAGGCCAAAAGCTCTTTCTCAATAGTTGAGTAGTTCTTTTGAGGTGGAGTGAACTTCTTACTGTAATAAGATACAGGGTGTTCAATACCCTGATCATCCTCTTGCAGCAAAACAGCCCCAGCTCCTGTATCACTTGCGTCAACAGCCATCTTAAAAGGCTTAGCAAAATTTGGTGTAGCGAGCACTGGCTGACTTAATAGGATAGCTTTAAGTTTACTGAAAGAGGATTCACAGTTATCGGTCCAGACAAATTTAACTCCCTTTTTCAGTAGGTCTGTAAGTGGTGATACAAGAATTGAAAAGTTAAGAACAAATCTGTAGTAACCTACCATTCCCAAAAATCTTAGTAGCTCTTTCCTACTTTTAGGTCTGGGAAGATCACTTATAACCTGAACCTTAGCTCCTGGTGGTGCAACGTGTCCATCACCAATTACGTACCCAAGGTACTGAACTTTAGCTTGATCAAACTCACACTTTGATAAATTTGCTACAAGATTAGCCTGAACCAAACGCTCAAGAAATTTACTGACATGGTATAGGTGATCTTTCCAGTTGTCACTGAAGATTAATACATCATCAATATAAACAACACACCCTGCCAAACCCTCTGTTACAACATTCATGAGCTTCTGAAAAGTGGCTGGTGCATTCCTCATACCATATGGCATTACAGAACATACAAAAGTCTTTCCTAGTGTTACAAAACATGAGATCTCCCTAGCACGTTCAGTCATAGGTACTTGCCAGTATCCCTTTAACAAATCAAACTTACTTATGTACCTAGCCTTTCCGATCTTGTCTATGCAATCTTCCACGCGAGGGAGAGGGTGTCTGTTTTGGTTATCTGATTAACACGTCCGTAGTCGATGCAAAGCCGCTGTGACCCACCTGGCATAGGGACTAGAGTGACAGGAGAACTCCACTCGCTCTGACAGGGCTCAATCATCTTGTGGTCCAACAGGTAGCCAAGCTCCTTCTTGGTGAGAGAAACTTTCACTGGGTTCACACGGTAAGGAGGCAGTTGAATTGGCTTTGCGTCTCCAACATCGACATCATGCATCAACACAGTGGTTCTTCCTGGTATGGCACGGAACACTTGCGGGTACTTCTGCAGTAATGCCGAAAACTCCTGCCTTTCCTCGGGAGATAGATGAGAAAGCTTACTCTGGAGATCATTCATGATATCAGGATTCTTCCCCAAACTATCACTCAGGCTCATACTGCATGGGAGAACTTCACTTGCAGACTCGGGTGGAACAGCTACAGTGCAGACTGGGTTATTTTCGTCCCGCCTGTGATATAACTTTAGCATGTTGATGTGACAAAGTTGCTTGTTCTTTCTACGATCTGGTGTGGTGATGACATAGTTGACATCACTGAGTTTCTTCACCACGAAATAAGGACCACTAAACTTGGCTTGAAGAGGTTGCCCATGCACCGGTAGCAGAATCAAAACCTGATCTCCTGGCTGAAAGTGGCGTAACCTGGACTTCTTATCATATCAAGTCTTCATCTTCTGAGCAGCTCCTAAATTCTCTCTCGCCAGCTGTAAAGCAGTGGACAGCCGTTCTTTGCACTTCATCACATACTCCAGCAGGTTGACGTCATCTTCCTCCGACAGCCAGCATTCCTTGAGTAGCTTAAAGGGGTCCTCTTACTTCATGGCTAAACAGTAGTTCAAAGGGTGAGTAGCCCAGTGATTCATTTGGAGATTCTCTTGCAGCAAATACAACGAATGGAAGACATTTATCCCAGTCTTTCTGATGTTCCAAACCGTATTTCCTGAGCATCAATTTGAGTTTTTGATGATATCTCTCCAACGCTCCTTGGGGCTGGGGATGGTAAGCTGAAGACGTGATCTGGGTGATGCCCAACTCTTTCAGAGACTGCTTGAAAACATTTGACATGAAATTACTTCCTCGGTCTGACTGTACCTCCTTGGGCAGACCAAACTTGGTGAAGAACCCTAGCATTTCCTTAACCACGTTCTTTGCTGAGATATTTCTAAGTGGAATGGCTTCAGGATAACGAGTAGCCATATCAATCAGGGTCAACACACAAGAAAATCCTGAAGAAGTCTTAGGAAGAGGGCCCACAATATCCACCAACACACGGGTGAATGGCGCCTCAAAAGGAGGAATGGGAACTAGAGGTGCAACCTTTTCGATCTGATTACACTTCCCCACAACTTGACAGGTGTGACAATCTTACAATACCAGGAAACATCTCTGAAGATAACTGGCCAGTAGAAGTGTTTCAAAATGCGTGCCACAGTCTTCCTCACTCCAATGTGTCCTGCCAAACTGGAATCATGAGCCACTCTAATGATATCCTGCCTACAAACACGAGGGATGACAACTTGATGTACAACCTCCCATTCACAGTCGGCGATGCTGTTGGGGGTCTCCACTTCCTCATAAGTACTCCTGACTTTATATAATAACAAGCAGATGCACCAGCTGACTCTTCCTCACTGCAAACAGAGTTAGCTAGACCTTTCAACTCAGGGACAGCAACCTGCAACTCAACCAACTCTTGACGAGACAAATTATCAACACTACGGGGTACTGCTTCATCTGGTGATTGGTCCAATTTAGCAAGAAAAGTGTCAGCTAGGATAACATCATCATCATCATTATCCTCTAAGTCACCAGTAACTTTAGACTTAGCCCTAGTGACAGCACATGCAGAGAACACATCAGGGACATCACAGTCCTTGGTCGCAGTCATTGGTTCACTAGACAACTGAGGAGCTGGACACACTTGACTTCCACCAATATCATTTCCAAGTAATAAAGTTACACCTGACATTGGGAGTGTCTCAACCAACCCAACCATAACGGAACCATTAACAAAACCAGACTCTAAATTCACTCTGCACAGAGGGACAGAGAAGTAATTATTCCCTACACCTTGTAAGATTACAGTTTCATCAGAGGAATTAACATTAGAGCCTAGGACACTGGTCAGCATAAAGGATTGGCAAGCAACTGTATCACGATATATTTTAACTGATTTCCTGTCATTACTATCCAGAGGACTGACAAAACCATCAGACAGAAAATTAGCACATGAACTCTTGAGAGTGTCACCCACGTTACTGCTCAAAAGAGGAGCTTCATCATGAGAATTTAATTTACCCCTCAAAGCAGGTTCAGTTAACTCGGTTAAAGAATTTTGGGAACTCTCAAGGGTGGACACTAGACCAATTGACTGAATGTTTAAAGACTTCTTTTTGTTCACATCACGCTGTCTCCTGAAACATTTCTCCGTAGTATGACCAAGCTTACTACAATATGTACATTTACTTTTCTGAAATCTAGAGGTGGAGCTGGTATTTACTTCCTGAGAAACATCATCTTTATTCTCTTTCCTGTTACCTGTACTCTGAGTAGAGGCAACGTACTTACTCTCAGCTTTCCTTTTTTCTTTAGAATATCTCTTGTGAGTGAGAACATATTCATCAGCTAAAACTGCAGCATCAGACAAATTATCTATTCTTTTCTCATCAAGATATAGGCTTACATCTTTATTAATACACCTTTTGAAGTCCTCCAGCAAAATCATCTGCTTAAATTTATCAAAATCAGAATTTACATTCTTAGAATTTAACCACTGCTCTAACAGATCTTCTTTGATTTTTGTATACTCAACATGGGATTGCTTATCTTGCTTATAAGTTGTCCTAAATTTTACTCTATAGGCTTCAGGAACAAGCTCATAGGCCTTAAGAATCAAGCTCTTAACTACATCATAATTATCAGATTGATCCTGAGGCAAAGATGCATAAGTTACTTGAGCTTTACCGGTGAGAACAGTTTGAAGGAGTACTGGCCAATACTTTTTGGGCCAATTAAAACCTGTAGCTACCCTCTCAAACAACTGAAAATACTTTGTTAAATCAGATTCATTAAAAGGAGGGACAAGTTTAACATTTTTAGCCACATCAAAATCATCAGAGCTAGATGATTCAGTTCCACCTTGTTTCATGCGATACTCATGGTCTGCCTGAATCCTAGCAATTTAAATTTGTGCCTGAGCCTGTGCCTGTGCCTCCTGAATACGAGCCTGAGACTCAGCCTCCTTAGCATTTGCCTGAAACTCAGCCTCCTTAGCACGAGCCTGAAACTCAGCCTCCTTAGCACGAGCCTGAAACTCAGCCTCCTTAGCACGAGCCTCCTACAGGGCTAGCTGTAACTTAGCTATTTCAATCTGTGTTTGCTCATCTGGAGGAGTTACATTAAACAAGCTTTTATTAATCATGTCAACAATTTGATCTTTAGAATGATGAGAGCAAACAGCAATTCCCAATTGTTGAGCAACAAGCTTAAGTTCATTCTTTGTTCTGTTTTCTACATCACACACTGTTTGCACATTTGACAAACAATCTTTGGCTTCATCAAGAGTAGTAATAGTAGACATCATGAATAAATCACAGTTACAAAATATAAAGCAATATCCTTATGATAATATCCTGAATATCCTGATAAGAGGTCGCCAAATTTATGTTACAGAACAGAGAGAGATAATGAACACTTCAAGTGAGAATACTAAAATCACTACTGTCCCGTAAAGTTCCAGGTTCAAAACAAAAAACTTAGGTAAAATTACAAGTTAAAGTTTAATGCTCAAACTAACAACTAAACATTCAGGACTCATAAGGATAATGTAATGGGAAAACAGGTTACATATATGGTTAACTGCAATAGCCTCTATTAACATGAATTTAGTAAAAGCAAATTTATCTAAGTGAGCCCTGATAAACGAGAAAACTGGATAATGCTCAGTTAAAGCAAGATATATATTATTACAGATACAAAATATTACTAATACTGGCTGACATTAAAAACTTTACATGAATCACAAAAACCCCACCAGGCCCACGAATTAACGCCTCAGGTCACAGTACAAGAAAAATGGCAACAACACCCATACTCAAATTATACAGCAGCTAGATGGTTGGAGACTTCCTGAGCACTCACAAAAATAATAATACACTATACAGGGGAGGACAGAGATGTGAACAAAATGAGGAGTAGATCTAAGTGGCAACTAATGCAGAGACTAAGCTCATTATATAGGGGCTGGCAGAGCTTGATTCAACTTGCAAGAAGGACGCGGAAATGAAGGCACAGGGGAGGAAGAGTTGACAGTCCTGCTCTGAACAACAGAAAGAACGACTTTACTATAAGGGGGAGAAGGGGGGAGTGAGGTAGAACACGCAAGCCTGGTCACCATGGAAGCCACGAGGCGAATCGTGATCAAACATGCAGCATACTGTATGTTAGAATTATACAAAGGATGATGAAATCATAGGCTATGTAACAATACACAATGAGGTTCGACGGTGAGGAAATGGAAAATGTCGGTGCATTTAAGTACTTGGGTAGTGTGATAAGTAAGGATGGAAGTTTAGAGGATGATTGCTTGAAAATGTACAACGGGGAAGAAACGTTGCTGGTTCGTTGAAAGCAGTGATAAGCAGTAAGGAAGTGAGCATGGATGGAAAAAAGTCGCTGCATGATAGTATTGTGATGCCATTTCTAACGTATGGAAGCAAAGTCCTGGCCTTGTTGGAGGGACACAAGTCAAGAGTGAGTGCCGTGGGAATGAGTTATCTGAGAAGAGTATGTGATGTTGCATGGAGAGGGATGTGAGCTGGGGGGGAGGGCAGCGAAATGGCAGGAGACGGCGACATGGAGGTGATTTGTTTGTGGCCACCCAATACAGGATTAAGGTGTCCGGCTATACTGTAGATAGATAGATACACTTGCATGGCTCTGAATGGACCTGAATAAACCTGACTGAGCCTGAATGTACATGTACAATCTGGTTGGGCCTAATTTGACCTGGATGGACCTAACTGAACCTGAATTTGACCCTAAAAGACCTGACTGGGCCGAGATGGATGTAATGAGCTTAACTGGACCTATAGAGTCACCGATGAACCTAAGAGTCCGTGAATGACCTTAAGTGAACGTGACCTGACGTGACTGTGCCAGATTGGGTGTGTAGGATATGAATGAACATTAGACAGTTTGAATGAACCTCGTTATTCCTGAATTGTCTCAGCTGACCTAAAGTGACCAAAACTGACTAGAAAACCTGAATTGACAAAACTGGACCTTAACTGCTCTGAGCTGAGGCAGGACATGGCTGGAATGGACTAAAATAATGGATATAACTCTACCTTAAATGGCTTGAACTAAATGTGAAGGAATTTTAGGACATTTGATTGTTGCTCTGACGATAATGTGGCTAATAATTATCCTGGCAGAAGGTGTGTGCACTGCTGGTTATGCCAGCACGATACAGGTATGGGACTGATGAAGGCTCTTTTTGTTCACAGAGGCCACTGTAGGTTGCTCAGTAATTTTCTTCTTCTTCTTCTTCTTCTTCTGTGTGTGTGTGTGTGTGTGTGTGTGTGTGTGTGTGTTCTATCAAATATTTCCTCCTCTCATAATTATTTTCTCTCAGATATTTCCTCTTAAACTACCCACTCTTCTTCTTTTTTTTTTAAATCATCCTTTTGATTTTAACCTCTCGCGACAGATAAGTTCATAAGTTTTGTGGGACATGACGCACCGGCTTTTCTCCCCAATCCCTTGCTTGCCGCATGCTCCAAAAATGTGTATTCTCGCTTATTTTCGCCACCCAAACATATTTATTTTGCAAAAAAATCCACATATTCCTATTCATCGATGTTTGTTCTACACTATAAGCAAAAAAAAAAAAAAAAAAAAAAAACTGCACATATGTTAGGGCCGTGTGAATAAATATTCAGGAGCATACATCTCACTTCCCAACATCATAAGGCGAATATTTACGATCATTTCTCTACATGTTATACAATCATTGGAATGAGAATTTTATTAGCTTTCGAATGCCAGAGGTCCTAGTTTGATATGAGGTATGGTGTTCCAGTAATAAGCAAAAAAGTAAAACCCATTTCCGACACAACAGATTTTTTTTTTTTTTTTTTCGGGGAGCTCTAACGAAAAACTTTCCCGCCGCTGTTATGCTTTTATTTTATCATCCTATGCAGAATTTAATTGGCTTTCATTTGAGCCCACGACGGTGATCCTAGGGTCCATACATTTCGAGAAAAATGCAAAAAACTACAGTGTATCCTCGCCATGTCATGACTGTTGGGCGGTTTCCTGCCTTTCTCTAAGCTACTGCACGTATTTCATAATTCTTTGTACACAAGATACGCACACTATATTCACATGATTCACTGTCACTATTATTATAGCTGAATACTCACCTTTGATGCAGGGTAAAGGCAGTGTAGTTGATTAGAAATAGTAGCACAATCTTTGTTGGGTCAACGGTTGATAACGACCAGGATTGCCTCACAAATACCAAAATTCCTATTGCAAACACCAAATCTAATCACAACAGTGCCCAAACACTATACACAAGCACTACTGGTATGGTGAAATATGTTGCCTGGCCGGGACGGGGGTAAGAGTGAGAATTTAAAAGGACAGAACTCTTCCCCACTCACAGCTCATTTGGTACTGAATAACCTGTCTGCTCTCTTGCTGGTATCAGGACCCACAGTTGCCAACTCATTACTTTTGATGAGGAGCAGGGAAGCTATGACACCTCCAAAAATGACGCCGATCGGCCAAAAACTTTTCCTCTGACGAAAGTTTTTATGCTTTAATGATGCCAAAAGTGTCAACGAATATAGTCGCAGCCACACCCATATGACGACAAACGCGTCATCGTGCACAGAGGGGTTAATTGCAATAAAGTGTGGGTGTGATAATGTACAGGGGAACTACGATGGGATAGAATAGGGGTGAGGGAGTGTAGAAGAAAGAATATATACAGTTTGACAGTGTAGAGGACTGACACTGGTATTAGTTAAGGTGAAGGGAGGAAGAACAACATTGGAGATGTGGGGAATTGTAAAAGAATGTGGATTTTTATGATACTGAGGGGAGGGAAGGGGAGGGTCTGTAATGGAGGCAGTGGAAGACAATACGAATGGGCTTGGGGAGTGCAGTTGATAGTGGGGTGGGAGGGAGCTGGGGTGGAGTCAGGCATATGGAAGGAGAGTGGAATTATGGGAAGTAGGGAGGAAGCGTTGAAGGAGTTCAAGTCATTGAAAGTGAAGGGTATATGCTAGAAAAATGAAGCTTCGAGTGGTGGTGCGGGAGGGAGAGAGGGATGGTTAAGGATGCGGAGAGAAATAAGCTGGGGGAGTGAAGTTGATAATGATGACTGGCGGGGAGGAAAAAGGGAGGGTGGGAAGGAGTGAGGGTCAGGGAAGGCTCTATATGCCTGTGTGGGAGTGACATCTTGCGGTGAGTGGATTAATGGCACTAACCTAATTCTGGTGAGAATCGGGAATATGTTGCCCACGTTAACAATAATTTTGTATGTTTGTTTATTTTAGTGTGGGGCATTTCTTTGAGGTTGCATATACGTATGTCTGTCAATCCATCTAAAGTCAGATGCCTTAATTCCATTAGGGGAGCCACAAACAAATCATCTCCATGTCATCCTGTCCTCTGCAATTTGGCTGCTCTCCCTCCAGCTCAAACAACTCTCTCATACATCTCTCCTCACCACCTTTACATATCATTTTCGATCTCTCCCATCTTCTTCCTCTCTTCACCTCACTCACATACACCTATTTAGTCAGGGAAACTACCCCATAGTATTTCTCCTAATGGTTTACGACACATACACATCAACTCCACAACGTTCATTCACTCCCTTATTTGTCTGTCTGTCTCTTCATATAAGTCCACATGTTCCTCTCAAGTGACTCATTTTTACTGCTCTCATTCGAACTGTATCCTCCCAGCAGAGTCAAGATTCACAACTACTCGTAAAAGTAGGAAACACAGTACTGTCATGCAGCGACTATTTTACTAAATTACACACTTCCCTACACCATGTTACTTTTTTTCAGTGAACCAAAAATATTTGTTCTCTTCTGTACCCTTTCATGCGTGTCTTTCTCTAATCTTCGTCCTTTCTGACTACAAGAATGCATTCACATTCTCTATTTCCTGACCATCCAGCCTTACTGTGCAATCTATTACTCCGTTTCTCTTAGAAATCATAACTTTAGCCCAGGGTACATTCACTTTTAGGGTATCGTTTCTTGCATGCTCTCCCAAGCTGGTTAAACAAGTCTTGCTAATCCCATTCATCTTCACTTAGCAATACAGTATCATCAGCAAACAGTAGAGGCAGTTTCCATACCCAACCTTCTCTCACAATAGAGACTCCAGCACTTACTACCGTACTCTACCTTTCAACTCATTTATAACGCCATCTATATATAGGCTATACTGGGACATGACATCCCTGTTTCAGTCCAACATTTGAATCAAAGAGCTCTCTAGTTCACTCTCCACAAGCACTGCAGCGCCAGTGCCCCCATGCATGCTCTGACATCTCTAGGTCTATGAAGACAGGATGCAACTTCTTGCCCTTCTCTTTGATCCTTTTCCACTTTACTGCTTACAAAAGGTATCTGATTTAGGTAACCCCTTCTCATCTTATAACTTTCTTGTTCTTCCCAAACAAACTCTTTGGTTGTCTCCCAAACTATATTGACATGAACCCTATTATATATCATTCCTAACACACTGAGAAGACAAATACCCCCGTGATTGCCACACACTTCTCTTTCCTTTGTATCGGAGAACTGTTATGCTTGACTTCCAATCATCCGGAACCCTACTTTCCCCTCAGACCAGTCTGCACATCCGCCATATTCTACCATAATCTCTCCTCTGCACTGCAACATTTTGCCAGACACTCTGGGGGAGGCGGTGGCTCAATCGGTAGAGAGGTGGCCTGCAGTCCTACCGGACCCAGGTTCAAATCCATGCTGGGACAGGGAACAGTTTAAGGATTTGACTTTCATAAAAGCAGACTTTACCGATCTACCAGAAGACCCGCCGACATGTCGTAAGAATACCCCCACTAATACCAATTCACAAGTCCTGCATGAGACAGCCCTAGTCTGTATTCAATATGGATGGTGGGTGTTAGCGCCGAAGTGGTGACATGTGGAGGTGTATGGTATGTAGGAGGACTACTGGGCCTTGAGAGCAGGCTGCGAAGCCTATGCCCAGAGTCGGACACATAAAAAAACAAACAAACACACAAACCGGGAGTTTCATCTCTTCTCGTCTCTCCTCATTTTCCAGCCATTCCTCAACCTCTGATATTTGTAATCCTTTCATTCTCTATTTTCAACAATTCCCTGAAATATTCTCTCCATTTACTCACTTTCTTTCACCATCAACAATGTGACATTTTTGTCTTTCATCCATTACTACTTCCCTTATAATCCTGTCTTGCTCTTTTGACCTTCCAAAATAGACTCTTACAGTCCCTCCAATTTTTTACACTCATATTTCAGCTCGTCTACTTTTTTCTTACCCTCCTTCCTAGTCTCTTCACCTCTCTCCTCATCTCAGCATACAGCACTCTTTCCCGTCTCTCCACATCTCCACTCCTCTACTTCCCATTCATTCATTATATGCTTTCTTCTCTTCCACAGCTCGTTCTACCTTCTCATTCCACCAAGCTGTTCCATTCATCCATTTATATCTCCTCTTCAAGCCACACACTACGTTAAATATTGCACACATTTCCTCTGTGAATATCTTACACACGTCTTCCACCTCCCTCGTCTGTTCCAAATCATATCTTCCCATTCGTCCCTTCACTTCAGTCTTGCATTCAGATGTTTTTTTTTTTTTTGTAAATCCTCCTGCAGCCTTTCTATACTCTTTGCAGGAACTGCATCCTCTTGCCTTCCTCAACCTTTGTACATTCATTGCCTTTGAATCTCAGATACTACTGTATCATGATTATTTAGTTCACTCCTCCAACCTCTGTACACTCTCTTGTCAAGCACAAATTTTCACGTTCGGTCATCCACACACACACACACACACACACACACACACACACACACACACGACCAGTTATTTTCCTACATTCGTCCAACACCATTTCTTTCCTCCTTAACACTCGCCATGTATACTTGTGGATCATCTTGTGCCTGAGGATGGTTTTGGTTGTTCCTAAGCCTATCCCTGCACAAACGTCCATCAGAGCTACTATCCACTTCAGTGGGAACAATGTACTCACCATCCACCCCGTTCTTTTTTCTTTCTTTCTTTCTTTCTCAGTAATTAGTCGCTTTTTCCAATTAGAAACACTCTCACATCGCTCAAACTCTCCCAAGATCCTCACCCCCCCTCTCTCTCTCTCTCTCTCTCACACACACACACACACACACACACACACACACACACACACACACACACAGTCAGTTTCAGAAGTACTGATGTCATCATACACCCTCACGTGTCGTGCTGAGATGTCCATAATAAAACATGCTTGGACCGTCTTACTCAGAACAGGTATAATGATATTTGTACGGGAGCTTTTTTTACTTATTGGCGATTATATTATATATCAGTTATGACTGCTATTTACGAAAGGAGATCAATTATAATATACTAACAAAATATAAGCATTCAAATAGTTTTCAGCCCCAAATGGGTTTCAAACTCGGACGGTGGCCATACCACTTCTTTACTACTTAACCATCACCTCCCCTGTGTAAGGGAACAATTACTTGCGTTTTTATCTCCTGAATACGATGACGTATCAGTTCAATTTAGTCTTGCCACCTCCAACAAACTATTTTGGTCAACTTTGTAGGGATCTATATTAGTGAAGAAGTTGGGCAATGGCTGTGTCAGATCAGACCCCTTCAGCTGGAAAAATCTCTCCTAAGCTGAATAGAATCATTTAACAGCAGCCACACTAAACTATGAATTACGTCCGCGGGTTAAAGGATTAGTATTGTTTACTGTTCATGGGAAAGTGACGCTGAATATGAAGGATTATGACTAACGTTAAATGGTTCTTGGTTCTTGGTGTTGAGTTAGGGCTTTCACTTCCAAGGGAGCCGGAGGAGCCCGTTTAGTGGCTTATGAAGCAGAGGTCTTAGCTAGATGCGATGCAGTTGCCTGGACTTCCGTAAGAAGACACACACCAGGCTAATGACTTGATGCCTTAGGGGATGGCTCAGACACACACCTCCGAGGAGTACTGGCAGGGTGAAGTCTCGCACACCTAAGATAGACAGACGATCCCTCGATTCTGTGCACATGGAGTGAAACCTTTGACAGTGCAGCAGAAAGTGAGCTATTGTTTCCTCTTGATCCCTTCACCACTGGCAGTAAGGGTCCAGTGCCAGGCATAGGCGGTGGAGAAAGGACGCCAGACCATCGTGTCCAGTGTGCAGTCTGGTGAGTGCCACAACCAAGGTATGAGAGGTTGTACGGGCCCAAGGGTGAAAAGAGGAGTCCATGCGGTAAGCCCCTAAGGTGAAGGAGGGGAGATCTGCTGCCAAATCTGAGTCCCAGGCCTTTCCACTAGCAACGTCAGAAGCCTGCTACAGGCTGCCTCTTGAAGTGGGAGAGCCTCCACAGCTGCTGAGGTCAAAGCCAGCCTTGCAACCCTGTCGACAATCTCATTGCCCCTGATGCCCACATGAGATGGTATCCACTGAAGGTGAAGTACCCAATTCCCCTGAGAAGTTGTATGAGCAAGGTCTGGATCCCATAGAGGAGATGTCTCGTTGTATGTGCCTTGGGGGCACAATAAGGTCCAGTGCTGCCAGACAGTCAGTATATATGACCACCTTCTGGGGTTGGAGATGTGCTCTGATGAAGGCCAAGGCCTTGAAGATGGCAAAACGTTCTGATGTGACACTGTCATGGAGTGCCTCCAAGTACCATGTTTGACAGAGTGAGAGTTCCAGTAGGTAGATTGTTGCGGCGGATGCTGCGGGTGTCGCAGTGTGTAAACCGTCAGTAAACACTTCAAAGTATCCTGCATACATTGTGTCCGACAGCTCACTGTATAGTGCTGGTGCAAGATGTCCATCATGAGATTTGTCAAAAGTCTCCATTTGGCAGAATGATACAAGAGGCAAGGAGTCCCTCCAAGGTGGTGTCAGGGCCACTGGGGGGAGGGGCTGACGGTATGGTGGTGGCAGCGAGAGGGACCTGTATGCCCAGAGAGCCCTGAACAAGAGTGGATGGCGGAACCTCACAGGCCAAGCAGTGTGAGACAAAGAGGCACCCACCTCCTCGAAGGGCACTGGAAGCGGGTGGTGGCAGGAGGAGTGTTGGATGGCCTGGTTGCGACAGCAAACCAGCTTTGACCTGGTGACATGTCCTGTAGAGGAGAGATACCACTCTCTGCCTGCAAGGACAACACGGAGGAAGAACAAAATGCGCCTAGGGCAATGTGTAGTGCAGCGTGTTGTATTGGATCAAGTTTTCACAGCTGAGTGGAGGATGCTGAGCTGTAAACTGAGCACCAGTAGTTGATCCTTCCCAAGTTGGCAGTGTAGTAGCCTAGACGAAGGACGTGGCTGGCAAACCATTTTGACCCCGTTATGCCCTTCATGATGTCTAGCCTCTTGGCGCAGGATGTTCGCAGGTATTCTATGTGGTGACGTCACATAAGGATTGACCAGTCCAGATGGAGTCCCAAAATGGTGTGTGTACAGACAACAGGTGGAGATTTCGTGCCTACCCTGACAGCTGAGATGGCATGCAGCACAAGATGAAGGCCATCAAGGCACACTTTGACATACCAATCTCCAGACCCCATTGGTGAACTCAATCCTTTAGAGTTGAGATGGCCACCTGAAGTCTCCTCTGTGCATTTTCCATGGTGATGTCCTGGCTAATGATAGTCGTGTCGTCTTCATACAACAATGTGGAGATGTCAGGAAAGTTGGGCAGGTCTGACATCAAGACATTGAAAAGCAAGGGGGTGAGGACCCAGCCCTGAGGCACTCCCCTGTGGATGGGACGTGGAGAGGAAATATCCCTGCCAACAGATACAACATAACTCCTGCCTGCAAGACTGTCAGCAAACCACGCCAACACCGAACCAGAGACCCCAAGGCAGGAGAGCTTATACAGAATGCCAGTATGTGACAATGAATCGAAGGCCCCCTTGATCTCCATGAAAAGGGCCACCATATATTGCCCCTTGCGGTATGTGTTGTGGATCAGGTATTCCAGCTGGCAGAGTATGTTCAAGGTGCCCTGGCATGGACAAAAATCACACTGTTCCTCCAGAAGAAGGGATCTAGATTCCAGCCACCAAGATAGACGATGAGCCACCATCCTCTCCAGAAGTTTCCCTACGCATGAGATGAGGGCAATTGGCCTTTACGAGGATGGCATGGTTGGGTCTTTGCCTGGCTTGATAAAAGGCAGTAGCATCGAGCTATTCCATTCCGCTGGGAATATCCCCTGGCTCCAGCTGCAGTGATAAATGTTCAGGAGGCAATCCTGCAGGTTGGTGTCAGACGCTGAAGGAATTCATTTGCCACAGAGTCCGGGCCCGCCACCCTGCCAGGCCAGAGGACAGTCAAGGCGGAGGCGAGTTCTGAGGCAGTGAAAAGTCTGCCTAGACCAGCAGTGGCAGGGGAAGAGATGCTTCATTGTATTGCCTCCTCATACACCGCGGATGAGGGCAAAGCAAATGGGTGGCCGAACTGGGTATGGAAGAATGATGCCAGATTGTCGGCCTTGGACAGGTCATCAAGGAGGCAAGCCCATCCCTGCAGAGTGGATATGAGTAGGTGGTGGGGCATCCTGCCATGGCCCGTAGGAATCTCCAAGCACAAGTTGTGGAGTTGGAGAAGGAAAGGCTGGTGCAGAAGGAGGTCCAGGCTTGCCGTTCTGCCAACTTGATGGTTCTGGAGCAGATGGCATTGATCTGACAGTGCTCGAGCCCCAGTTCTTCACAAAGGTTGCGATTCCACATGTGCCAGACTCGATGACGGACCCTGACTACAGCTGCACATTCTTCTGACCACCAGGGAACTCCCGCTCGGTGTACACACCGACGAGCTGAACACTGAAAAATTCTGCCCTCCGCCTCAACCAAGAGATCTGCAAAATCCAAAGCCAACAGTGGAGGGAAGCCCCAGCTGCCTGGAAAACAGGAAGCTAGTTCTGCCTGGAACGTGTCCCATTCGTCTCCCACCAGCTTCCATCTGGGGTGACATTCTCCTGACAGCAATGTGGAAAGGCCGGGGTAAGCATAGAAGACTGGTAGATGGTCGCTGCCCATATAGGGACCCACCTCGACAGCTGGAAACTGGAGGGCTGTGTCTCCAAGACAGAGGTCCAAGACTGATGGTCGTCCGGGATGGGGGTCATACTGGGTGTACAGGCGTCAGGCCAGGAGGTGTGAGGAGGCCGATGCATAGGGAGTTCAAGAGCACCTGGAAAAGCAATGATCCTGAAGCATTACTGATGATCAGTGAAGGATCCCAGAGGAAATGATGGGTGTTGAAGTCCATCAAGATGAAGGCAGGGGCTGGCGGCTGGTGAGAGTAATGCACAAATACCTCCCATGTCACATCCTGCCATGTGTTGTAACATAATAGCACTGACGCCCATCCAGATCTTAGAGCAACCCTAACCGCCAAGACTCCATCAGGCCACTGGGATATTGGGAAAGAGGCAAACTCACACTCTGGGACGTCTCCCGGACAGCCACTAATAGGCCCCCACCCTGCCCCCAAAGGTGGCCCGACCTATAAACTATGAAACCCCCCAGGATGAGGTGGATGCAGGGTTGTAGCCAGGTCTCACACACCCCCACCACATTCAGTCCCTTTTCAGCCACTAAAATTTTAAAATCCTGTGTCTTATGGACTAGTGAACGAGAATTCCACAGCAGGATTCTCAAACCAACTGTACCCCCTATGATGCTGATAATATCAGGGACAATAGCTGAAACCAAAGGAGGGAACAGATTTCCATGAAGGACCTCCCCTGTCGATGTAATTCCAGTACCTCAGAGGGAAGTGTTATGAATGAGTTCCCAGAACCAAGGCCATAAATCACTGGAGGACAGAGGCTCCAGGTTCTGCTGGTGTCCTGGATGGCTAGTGAAGTTTCTGTTGGCCCAACGATGGTGGCGGGGCAGGGGTGGGGCCAGAGGGGCACTGTCAGGAGGTACCAACATTTCCAAGGGCAGCCACATCCAGATCCTGCAAAGACACCCCCTGGGCCTGAGGGCTGGCAGTGCGGCAAAGGCTGTGATGAGCATTGTGGGGGCATGATGTGCCTTATTAACGGTGGTGTTGGCGTGGATGATGACCTCTGCACTCGATATGGGGTGAGTGGAGACTCCCAGTTCATCAGTTGGTCCTTGATTCTCCTCCAGAACATCATCAGCAAGGACCACATAGCAGTTTGAAGCTACCCAGTTGGCATATGTTTTACCTTTCTGAATGAGGGCACTGCAGGGAGCCTGTGAAGGTGTCGGTTGACCTGACCCACGGGGAGTCAGTGGCTTATGGGACACAGTGTGTATTTCACAAAGGCACTTGTTGATGTCCACGGAGTTGGCACCTGCCTTCCTCATGGTCATGTATACATCACTGGCATTCCTGAAGATAGGGCACTCCCACAAATAAAGTACCTGGGGTCTCTGGTACATTATGGACTCTCCTCTGATCCTGCTTTAAAGGGGTGGTAACCACTACACATTGAGCACCCAACCTTGTTCTGACATGTAAGTCTTGTTTGGCCAAACAGATGACAGTTATGGCAGTGTAATATAGGGCGGGTGTACTCACCAACTGGGAATGACATGTACCCAAGGAAGACCCTGGAAGGAAGTGGACCACACTAGACTAGTCTTACCCACTGCAAATGGTGAGAAGCACCAGGGGCCAGAAAGTGAGCTGGAATCATTGCAACCTCCAGAAGTTGAGAGGAATGGTTGTCTGCAGGGTGCAGCCTCTCTGCTATCACTGTGACGTCCAGTTCTGTGGATATCGGCCCAATCTTGCCCACGTTGACTGCATCACCAGGCTCATAGCTGGCACGCCTGCACACCACAGCCCAAGGGCAAAAGTTCACCATTTCCTTGGGCTGTTGCTGGGGCTTGGTCAAGTTGGCTGAAAGGATGGCAAAGGACAGGCACAAACCGTCCTCCAGCGGCTTGGTGGATCCCTCCACAATGTATTTAGCAAAGGATGATGTGCTGAGGGCGTCTATCACCCTCTGTGAGTGACAAAACACCCTGGATGGGTCCTGAGTCTGCACGAAGTATATCTCCCTTGGCTGCATTTCTACACCATCCCCTGGAACTTGTCCACCTTCAGTGACGGTCGTGGACAGTGGCAACGTCCTCCTGGACTTCTCAGTCGACCTTAAAGTCTCCTCCTCATCCGAGGTTGACTGATGGTGGGGTCTTTTCCCACCCTACCAGGCAGTGTCCATATCTTCTCCTCCACTCTCCTCCGTCATTATTCACCACTACGCACACACCTCCCCTCCATTCAACAAATACTGGTACACTCCACTTCGTACACCGCACTCTATGATGAATTATTACAGCACCGTCACTCCGGGCAACGAGTCCAGTTCTCAACGTCCGTTCACTATGGCGGTCGGTCGAGCTCTCCTAACGTTAAGTAATGAGAGCAGAGGTCGTCTCACAGTTTAAACACAACAGTTTCACGTTGTATAAGTGAAATTAATATCTTCAGTGAAAAAAAAAAATCATTTGTCAACTACATTGATACAAAAAGCCTGAGAGAATGCCAGGTCAGTATTTGCAGACATCTAAACGAAAGGATGCTGCTGCTGGGCCGCCAGCCCCGCCAGTGTTTAATTATCGAGCAAAATCAAGTATATATGCAATGAGTGCTACAACCAACAATGACTCTGGAACACCGTGGCTATTTTTCTGCGGTATTTACTAATTTTGTTTTATCTCGGGGAAATTACACAGCAGTTCTCGTTAAAAGAAAGCAGGGAACTGCAAATGTGTATCAAGTCATCAGTTGTTGTCAGTCATAATGGAACACCTATGAGTATGAAATGTGGTTAGCCTACATGCCACAACACGGAAAGCAGTTAACAACTTAGTAAGACAAACAGTCTTACTTTCACCAAATTTTTAAAATACGATTGTCAAAATCGGGTACAGTAACTTGCCTTTCCCATTTCCAGCTTAGTTTTAATCTCAACTAATTGATAACACACTGGAATCAGGACACCACCAGGGCGATCTCTTGTAATGGCAAGATTAATTAAGGTATATCAAACTCGTCCAAAATTTTTATCATTAGTTGAATAAAAAGTCTAAAGACAGCAAAGACTATAGCAGACAAACTTCAAGAAAGTATTGGATTGAAGGAACTGAGTACCATCTAACAAAATCTAGGAATTCAAAGAAAACTTGGTAGGTGCTGACTCTTAATCCACAACGTAGATTTATAGCTGGTTTTGGAGAATTTTAGGAGCGAATTAAACATGGAAAACTAGTGAAAACAAGGAGCACTCACAGGGTGCTGCACCCGCCACCACCAACTGGACACATCGGTCGAATTTTGACCGTACCTATGACTTTGACTTTCAGTTTTCTCGAAATTGAACTCATGCTACTTTCTCCCTCACTTTCTCATTCATTTTTCCAGTTTCTTCTCTCTAATTCAACCCTTTTAATATTCCATCCTCTCGTGGACTACATTTCATTCTCATTTAATCACCACTTTTTCCGTCTACTTCCCTCACTTTTTTTTCTCTCTCTCCTAATCATACCTCTTCTGTCTGTTTTCCATCCTCCCACACCCACTTTTCTTTCTTTCTCTCCAATTCATCCCGCTTAGCACTTTCCACCTTCACTCTTCATTTATTTTCATCCTTAGCCTCCCTGTCTGTCTGTCTCTCTCTCTCTCTCTCGCTCTCTGTCTGTCTGTCTGTCTGTCTGTCTGTCTCTCTCTCTCTCTCTCTCTCTCTCTCTCTCTCTCTCTCTCTCTCTCTCTCTCTCTCTCTCTCTCTCAGTCTTCTCACTAGATCTTCCTATATTACCTCCCCCCCACTCCCTCCCCTCATAGATCCCACTTTGCCTTATCCTTATCATTCATGCCCTCTCATTCCGTCCCATCCTCCCTCTTTTTCTCCCTCTCCACTCCCTCTTTTCCCTTCCCTTCCACCCACTCACGTTCCTCCCTCCCCCCCTCTCTTAATTTAAAGGGGAGGAGGAAAGGCTGGGTGGGGTGTGGGTGGGTTGGGGGTCATGCCACTCCTATTGCTATCATATAGGCTTAATTGCCGCTATCATGGTAATTAAAGTAAGTTATAAATTTTGTTAATGGGCATTTTTATAGTAAACTGTGAGCTGCGTATTATTAATAATGTTACCCGGGGAGTGATGGCGGTCAAAATAGGCTAATAATGATGAAGGTATTGTTGCGCTGATTACCATAAAAATTATGTGGAAATTAATAGGAAGGGAAGTACTAGAACATGATTATATACGGTAATAATGAATGCGTTATTTCATGTTGATGATGATGATGATGGTAATCGTATTTAAATAGCCTAAATAAATAAATAAATAAATAATAATAATAATAATAATAATAATAATAATAACGGTAATAATAATAATAATGATGATAATAATAATAATAATAATAAAAAAATACCTGGATTCATACCCCTTGTAATTCCTGACGGCCCAGACTCCTGATTCATTGTGTGTGAGGGATTATGGCAGACCCAGGACCAGTTAGCTCCTTTTACCTTGTTCTTATTGTTCCTCTGTATTTATGCTTTGCCTCTTGTGCATTGGAAATAACGTAATCCGTTAATCGGATGACCAGGATTTACCGTCTTAAAAATTCCATGGTTTTACCTTCTACGCAGAAAACGAACATTGTTATAGTAAAAGCAATAATAATAATAATAATAATAATAATAATTATAATGATAATAGAAATAAGGACAACTAGAACAATGTAAAATTGTCCAAGGACAATTTTAATAAAGAATTATTTCACACAGTCATTGCCTGCTAGAAGCCAAGATATAAGGGACCTTGAGCTCAAGGGCACTGATCTTGTGCATGTCACCGTAGGTCACCACGGACTCTAATTCCAGCACGTTTGATGGCTCTGGCTTTATTTAATCTTTCATGGAAAAGTAGGTGAATATCCGGAAAAGTCCCAGTCTTTGATCCGAGGCGATCTCAGAATAATCAACCGACTGGAGCCATACTCCCTTCGGCAATGCGTCCGCCTTAAGGTTATATTGCAGTAAAATTTAACCCTGCCAGGTTAAGTGGTTTCTGAGATAGCATCTCACAATCCGTTTTGTCACATTCTGAATAATATCCGGTGAAAAGGTTGATGGATTGCCTTCATACATATATATATATATATATATATATATATATATATATATATATATATATATATATATATATATATATATTAATGCAAAGAAGAAGGAATGAAAGGAGAGAAGCCAATAACACTGTTCCCCCAAGAAAAAACAAAGACAAGATAACATAGAGCCAAATTCAAGGTCTGTTAATTTCGGAATGCTCGGACACACTGCTTTTGAAAGATTGGAGGACATAGGCAGTAGGATATATAGACATATGAAGAAAGTTCCAGAGCTGACCTTTTGCTTAAATGGAGGACTGGGTATAAAGGTTAACTCTTGCATTAGATAGTTGGACTGAAAAGAGATGAGAGTTTGTTGCTAGATGGGTGCTATGTACCCGCTGTAGTGGTGGAAGGATGCAAGCAGACGAATCACAGGAGCAGTGACCACTGAAGTATGGTAGCCATAGAAAAAAGATAAAGATGCAACAGTGCGGTGAAGAGACAGAGGTTGGAGAGTCAGTAAGAGGAGGAGAGTTAATGAAACGAAAAGCTTCTTACTCCACCTTGTTGAGACGAGCTGCTTGTTGGGAGCCTCCCCACACATAAGAGTTGTACTCTACACAGGGGTGAATAAAACCCATGTAAATAGTCAAGAACTGTGCAGTAATAAAGAAGGTACGGAATCAGCTCAGCACACTTAATTAGATATTACAAGTGAGGTAATAAGGATCATTCCAAGATAAATCCCGAGAGAATGAAACCTCAAAGTATGTTTAAAAATCATGTGGGACTGGGCTGGAAATTGTTAAACATTGAAGGATAATCCGGCGGAAGATTTTGACGGGTTGAAAGATGTAGGAACTGAGTTTCTGGAGCATTAAAAACAAGATTACTTTTACCCCAATCAGAGATATGAACCAAGTTAGACATTAGGTGCACCAAAGCCTCCTCTTTTGTTTATTGAAGTAACTGCTGAGATGAATGCTGTGAGAATCGAATGGAAGGATGATGGGTGGAGTCATCAGCATATGAGTGGATAAGGTTAGATATACAGCATACATGGTTACTGATGAGTAGAAGGAAGAGCTGGTGATAGGACAGAACCCTGAGGAACACCACTATTTATAGCTAGGATAGGATCTGTGGCCATCTACAACAGCAGCTATAGAACGACAAGAAGGAGGCTAGAGATGAGGTCACAGAAAGAAGGATAGAAAATGTAAGAGGACAATTTGGAAACAAAAGATTTATGCTAGACTTGACCAAAGGCCTTTGAGATGCCAAGTGCAATGGCAAAGCTTTCGCGAAAGTCCAGAAAGACAGGAGTCTAAAAGGTAGGTGAGAAGATCGCCAGTGGAGTGTCCGTGGCAGAACCCATACGGTACTAACAACTGGAGCGGAGTTTGTGATAGGAAATGTGTTTTATTTATTTATTTATTTTTTTAAAAGAATATATTCAGAAACAGGATTTTTAAGCAACTGGGCGATAGTTAGAGGGCTGGGAATCACCCTTCTTTGGAACAGGCTGGAAGAGAACAAACTTCCAGCAAAAAGGAGGGGTAAAAGTTAACAAAGACGAACTGGTTTGCCTAGGCAGGGTGTAAGTACAGAAGCATAGTTCTTGAGGACAACGGAGGGACCCTTTCAGGCCCATATGCCTTGTTAATATTGAGGCCAGTAATGAGAGATAATATATCAACTGAAGAAATTATAATGCAGGCTTGGAGGATGTCAGAGGGAAATGATGGAAGAACAGCACCAGAATCGTCTAAGGTGGAATTGGAGGAGAAAGCCTGACTCATAAGTTCTACTTTATCAGTAGAAGACACAGTTACACAGCCACCAGAGTGGAAAAGAGGAGGGAAGGAGGATGAAGTAAAATTGTTAGGAAGGTTTTTGGCAAGGTGCCAGAAGGAGTGGGAGGAATTCCAGTTGGAGAGTTCAGAGCATTTAGTATGAATGAAATTATTGTTAGCAGAGCAAAGAACAAATTTAATGCGATTCCGGGCAGAAATAGAAAAGAGATATGATTCAGGGATGGGTTGGCTCCAGTACATTTTGCAAGCCCTTTATTTGTTGTGGACAGCATTAAAACAAGCATGATTAGAACACGTGTTTCATTTTTTTATTAGTCACAGGATATGGGAAAGGAACGTATGCTTCCATGCCCAAAAGAATAACCTCTGTAACGTGCAAGGCACACTCAGATGGCTGTCAGTCATGGAACCAATAATCATTCTAGGGAAAATCAAAGAAGTTCTGCTGGGGCCTCTTAGTTAGCGGCTTCAAAATGCCGCACTTGCCACTTCTGGGGAGGATCCACAGGCCTTGCTGGAGCAATAGAACAGGCTAAGATGATCAGGTTGTGATCGGAGGAGCCCAACAGAGAGAATATTCAGTGTAAGCAAAGGGATCAGTTGTAAGGAGGAAGTCAAGAACGTTGGAACTCTCTCCAAGGTAGTCAGGGATACGGGTAAGGTTCTTTATAAGTTGCTTTAGGTCTTTAAGGAGAGAAAAGATGTAGGCTTATTCACCAGGTGCATCGGTGAAAGGAGAGGAGAGCCAAAGGTGGTGGTGAATACTGAAATCTAGAATGGAGATTTCAGGGTAAGAAGTTGATACGATGTGTTCCACCTTAGAAGTAAGGTAGTCGAGGAATTTTTCATAGTCAGTAGAATTAAGGAATTAGTAAGTAGCACAAATATATTTTGCCAGGGAATGACAGGATAGCCATGGCCAGAGAGTGGAGAATTCAGAAAATTCAAGTTCAGGAACACGAGAGCAAGATATGTTGTTGCATACAGATACACAACAGTACCTTTGGTTTTGAAATGAGCATAGAGAAAGTATGAGGATGCAAAGAAGGATTTGTTATCCATTTTC
>NC_137045.1:29329876-29452376 GCF_032717465.1 Coenobita brevimanus | reverse complement strand
AAGGAAGTGAAGTTAACTATAATGCCCACTTACTGTACAGTGTGTGGGTGCTTTTCAAATTACAGAAACAAAGATGGAATTACTTTTCACAGATTCCTAAAGAATGAAGAGGTGAAGTCATGGATTAGTCTATACAAGTGCTCGTGGGCCCTTCAGGCCCCTCACACTTGCTCCTTGCAGAGGGCTCTCACGTTTATGTGCTGTTCTCGTGTAGCATTGTCACTTGGATTATTTGCAGCTAACCAATTGATCGTTTATTTGCAGCTTTGGGAATGAAACCCACGTTTATTTGAGTTCTACCACGGGGCAAAAAATTCTACGGAGATTCTATGCCGGGCTTCGGAAGCAGCGTTTTTTGGTCAAAATGTGATCGCTCATTAAAAATAGTAAAAGTTTTTCAATCGTGATGGGACCAAGTTTTTTCACATCAGTGATTTTTTTGCGATTTCTTTGCCAACTTTGGTGTGATTTGAATGTGTAGTATCGGCTGCCCAAAATACACACACACACAGACAAACACACAGCTACTGCTATGGTATCTTAGATAAAAGACAAGACCCATTTAATGTAAACAGGGCAGTGATATGTAGCTTACATTTCGATGCAAGTGCACATGAACAAAACCTCAAATATGAGCTCCTTGACCAGCCTGTTCCCAAACACCTTGTGAGGATAAAGGAAGGTGCAATTCCAACACAACAGTTATCGACAACACAAGGTGAGCAAAAATAAGGGTATTATCATTCTTTACAAAAAAAGAAATTATCTAAAACTTTTTCACTCATGGGAACTTCTTTGCCCAGGTTGATGGATATGGTACAGAACAAGTATAGTATATCATACTAACATACAGGTTAAACCAAGATTGTTTGAAACATTTTTTTGCATGTCTGCAGCAGACGGGGGTGTGTCACAACCATTCATCACCTGTTGCAGTGGAACACAGAATAAGATCTCATCTTTTGGGAAAAAAAACATGGCCCTCATGGGAACTGAGTACAACTTTGAAGGAACATGCAGTGAAGATAACATGACAGCAGGCTCAGTATCTCACTCTCAAGGTTGACCGCCAACAGTGCCTGAAAATCTTGATGAGTCTCTACAACGTGAACTTAGTTTGTTGGCCATGTTGATCTCTTCTTTGCCTGTAGAGGATTCAGCACCTGAGAGTAATGAGAGTTATATCTTGTATAGCCTAAATAAAGAGGTTAATGAGAGTGATATCTTGGATAGCTTAAACAAAGAGGTTAATGAATTTGAGAATGTATTGGAAGAGGAGGGTTTAAGGTATTTAGGTGGATTCATTGTCCGAAAATTCCCACAATATGAATGTCTTGGATCGAATGTAGCAAAGGAAGATACCTGGTGGACTAGTGCAGTGAGCAGAGGAGAAGGGAAGTTATTCAGACCTACCTGTGAGTTCTTTGAAAAGCTACCAGTAATGGAAAAAAATCTTCATTTCCTATCATAGAGAAAAGGTTCTTAAACCTGGTATGGGAGTGATAAAGGAGCTTGCTTCAGATATTTCCAAGATTGTGTCATTACCTAATGAGATCATCATATACTTCATTCGTTGCAGAACATTTTTCAAAATTTGTATCGTGAATAGGAATTTAACGTCATCAAGAAATGTAGCAATCAAAATGACAAACTGATGCAGTAGATGTGTCTAAGATTCATGTGTAAATAAAACATAACTCATAGTTCTTGACTATCTGTCACCATAGTGTAATTTTACCTAACCCTCTCGCGCAATATGACACAATGCTAGTCATAACCCTTGTAATCTGAAGAGTAACCAATGACGCAACATGATGCCACTTCTCCATAAATGGTTGTAGAAACTTTTCCTGTGGATGGATTTGCGTCAAATTTGGTTGAATCAAAGCTTAAGGTTGCCAGGTCCAGGGAAAATGGATGGCAACAGCCAGGGGCTTATCAGAAGGGTAAGCAGCCCATATTTAGCTCAGTGTTGTCCCATCAATCAGGCTGGGAGGGTGTGTGAGTGTGCGGCCGGGCATTTAAACCCACGTTTGGCTACTATCACACTGTCCATACCTTATGTGTGTATAGTGATATTGTGTTACATTAGTGCGGTGTGACTGTGAAGGAAGTGTATAAGTGTTTCTTATATATTTTCAGAGAAATCCAGATTTGAAAATTCCTAGCTGATTTTCACTGTTCCCCTCCTATTTTACACTAATCCTACAATGTCTTCCTAGGGCTTATCTGAGAAAGAGTACATGACAACTGACACCACTGTCATCACTCCTATGACAACTGACACCACTGCTGTCACCCCTATGACAACTGACACCACTGCCATCACTCCTATGACAACTGACACCACTGCCATCACTCCTATGACAACTGACACCACTGCCATCACTCCTATGACAACTGACACCACAGCCATCACTCCTATGACAATTGACACCACTGCCATCACTCCTATGACAACTGACACCACTGCCATCACTCCTATGACAACTGACACCACTGCCATCACTCATATGACAACTGACACCACAGCCATCACTCCTATGACAACTGACACCACTGCCATCATTCCACACACACACACACACACACACACACACACACACACACACACACACACACACACACACACACACTCGCACATCACACACACACACACACACACAGACTGTGATCGTACCTGTCCTCCTCTCTGCAGCTCCATCTCCTCTCAAGAAACACTACAACACTGCTACAGGACATGAGTAACCAGCTTATTTGTCTAGTTTTTATAATATTGTATTGTAAGGTATGAAATGTGTGTTTATATTTTTCATAGGGAAAACGTGGTGGATTTCATTGTTATTCTCTCAGTCATTATACTCATAAAGTATAGATTGCATCAAAATCTGAAGAAAACTTGATCAACCTGATGATTTCTTATGCATTCTTTTGTAAAGCAAAATAACCTATGTGTGAAAATAATTGGGGAAAAGTTACGAAAGACGAACATACTCAGTGTACAGACCGGAGTGTAGGTGCTGTCACCACGCGCAACCCATCGTAACGTTTCAAAATTCATTTTCTCCATAACAATAAAGGTTATAACACTGTCATTTATATCATGGGCTTTCTCTTTGGGCTACAAAACTGGATAGAATTTACATATATGTTTGTTACAGTGTCACTAACAACGTATGAAATAATAAACAAGTCAGATGTTTTTAGGCGATTTTCAGAGTTCTTTTTTTTTCGATTTACTCGAAAAGTACCGGATGTATCAACTTGAAACCTTCACAGATGAAAGATCGTGAAATTCTGCTTATAGATATGTCCTTTGCAACTGCGCATCATAGGAAAAAATTTTCATGGTGATGTTGGGAATTTATGAGAACTTACTTTTCATGAAAATTAGGTTTAGTCAGGCTTCATTTCTGTACGTTTATTCATCTGTTTTATGTTTTATTTTTTTCTTATATGGTAGTATAAACATCAATGAAGATGATGGGAAGCGATTTATAACAATATATGCACTTTCCGAGGGTAAATTGGGCCATAAAAATTTTTCCCTTGCCGCACGAGTGGAGCCAGCCTGAGCGAAGTTTTGGTTCTGTGCGTGGAATCAAAACTTACTGAAAACTTACTGTGCACGAGAGGGTTAATTAAATATGAAACTGAGCATGAATTCTTTATACTGTCTTTCATTACCATTGCATGTTATGATTACTTTCACACAAATCATTTACAGAAGAGCTGGAAGAACTGGTAGTATCATAACGTATGGATGGAAAATTCTGGTAGTCTACGGGAGTACAGAGCGGGGTTGAGTGTGGGGCGTGTAACTTCAGCAGTACGCGGGGTGAGAGAGTGCAGTTAGACCTTGTACTTCTGTAGGTCTTGATATACACTGATTTAGCAATGCAATAGAAAATGTGGTATGGTATTGCTTAATGAATGGAAATATACACATAGGCCTAATTTTTCTAAACATTTCAGTCTATACATTTCTATCTATATAGCTATCTGTTTATCTGTCTATAATAGTCATTGTATATTTCATGATTTATAATATTGTATCAAGGATATTCGCTGTGCAGTGTATAGGTAATGTTACTACTATAAAACATTCATAATACTTTAATATTATAACTATTCAGTCACCACTGTAACATTATACTACTAACAAAATAAAGTAAATGTGTGTATGTGTGTCTGTCTGTGCATTTGTTTGTTTCTTTCATGAGAACAGTTATAGATATTGACCAAATTCATTTTGCATTAAGTCAGGGTAAGTCCAAGAAGTGTTAGGTAAAAATGGCGATCGCGCGCGACGCAAATGCCTGAAATTGTCGGATGTTATGACATGCAAAAATGTTTTTGTGCATTTGTTCGTTTCCTTCACTAGAACGGTAATGGATAGCGACCTATTTCTTTTTGCATTAGCTTGGGGTGAGACCAGGGACTTTCAGAAAAGTACCAAATAAATATCTTGATTATCGCGCGTGATGCAACAAAGCGAAATGATCGAAAATCGCGATGCGCGAAAGTACACAAAACCCATTTTTTCGACTTTTTCATCAGAATTGATCATTGTGGGCTCAGTAACAGCATGGAAATAAAGATTACAGAGATTACAGTATTTGCAAGTATTTTGTGATGGAATGGCTATTAGTTGATCCTGCAAATTTTCGTGGGCAATCACTAGCTTTATATATATATATATATATATATATATATATATATATATATATACACACCCCTGGGGGTAGGGGTTTTTTTCAAGAATACTCCCCCAGTATCCCTGCTTGTCGTAAGAGGCGACTAAAAGGGTTGGCGGAGGGTTAGTTCCCCTCCCCGGAAAACAACTAACTAAAAAAACAAACAAGAAGCCTTGGAAAAGGACTAACCTAACAATGACGACCCAGGACCGGACAAAGGACTTGGTAATGGCTACATGAATGTAAGAGGAGCAAATGATGAGGTGAAAGAGAGAGAGATTGTCCAGGTGCTTGAGGGTGCGAAAGGGAATGTATGTGGAATAACTGAAACAAAATGGTGAGGAGAACATGTGAGAGAATGGGAGTATGGATGGGGTATATGTGCAGGAGTAGGTGAGAATGAGAGGGCAAAGGAAGGAGTACAGAATATATAGTTGTGAGTAAAAGATGGAAGAAGAGCATAAGACAGTATGGATCAGTTGGGTCAAGGATTGTGTGGGTAAAGTTGAAAGTTGGAATACAAATGTGGGCGATTGTGTGTGTGTATGCGCCAATGCAACATCGTGAGAGCAGGGTGAGAGAAGAGTTCTGGACAAATGTGGAAGTATGCATGGAAAAGTTTGGAAGGAATAAGAGAGTGTTTTTTATTGGTGATATGAATGGTAAAGTAGGGAATGTGAAGGTGGATGGAATAGTTGGTGAGTGGGGTGTGCCTGCTGAGATAGATGAGAATGGCTGTACGTTAGTGGACATTTGTGCTGGGAGGGGGTTGGTGATAGCCAATACCCTCTTCAGGCATAAAATGATCCACAGGTATACATGGCGAGTGATGAGAAGGGTGGGTGGTGAACTGAATGAAAGGAAGGCAATGATTGATTATGTGTGTGTGGATGAAAGGATGCGAAGATGTGTAATGGATGCAAGAGCTTATAGAGGTTGGAGGAGTGGACTTTCTGACCACTACTTGGTGGTGGCCAGAATTAGGATCCAAGTAAGATGGAGGAATAGAAGAAGGGAAAGACGAGAGGAAGGAGTAGTTGCAAGGAGAGTGGAAAGGCTACAAGAGGATGAGAAAAAGGCAGAGTATAAGAGAGAAGTGGAGGAACGATTGGGCAAATATGAATTGGAGCAGATTCGGGACGTGGAAGGTGTGTGCAGGATATTTACAGAAGAAATATGTGCAGCATGTGATGTGGTGTGTGGGAGGAAGAGAAGACGGAGGGGGGTACAAGGAACAGCGTGGTGGACTGAAGAGGTGAGACAGGTTATGGCACAAAGGAAGAAAGCATACAATGAATGGATGAGAAATAGGGGCATGGAAGAAGTTGAGAGGCGGAAGAGAGAGTTATATGTAGAAAGAATGAGAGATGTGAAAAGATTAGTAAGAGAAAGAAAAGAGTGGATGAAGAATTTGGAAGGAATCTGTGTGTAAAGTGGAGGGATTGTAAGAAAATGTTCTGGAAAGAGATGAAGAGAGTAAGACAGGGTGGAAGTGACGTTAGCAGGGGAGTGAAAGATAAAAATGATAGATTACTAGTGGAGAAGGGAGAAAAGGTGAGCAGATGGAGAGAACACTTTAAGGCATTGTTGAACATACAGGATGGAAGTAATGCGAGTATAAGTGGCTGGGGAATGGCTGGGAGAAGAAGGGAGGTGAGAAGACAGGAAGAAATCAGTAGGATAGAAGTTGTGGAAGCAATAGAGAAAATTAAATTGGGGAAAGCCCCAGGATGGAGTGTGTGGTGAAATGCTGAAGCATGGGGGAGAGATAGTAGTAGAATGGATGTGGAAGATGTACTGATTGGCCTGAGAGGAAGGTAGAGTCCCGGAGGATTGGAAGTCAGGTATAATTATTCCCTTGTACAAAGGAAAAGGGGAAAAAGAAGTGTGTGGTAATCATAGGGGCATTTGTCTTCTTAGTATAATAAGAAAAGTGTATGGCAGGATACTTATTGACAGATTTAGAGAAAGAACAGGGGAATTAGTTGGAGAAGAATAGGGAGGCTTTAGGAAGGAAAGAGGTTGTTTAGATCAGATATTCATTTTTAGATCTTTAGTGGAAAAGTTTCTAGAGAAGGGAAAGAAGTTGTATGCGGCTTTCATGGATTTGGAGAGAGCATATGACAGGGTGGATAGACAAGGATTGTGGAAAGTATTAAGAATATATGGAGTAGATGGGAAGTTGTTGAATGCTGTGAAGAGTATGTATGATGATGCTAAGGCTGCAGTGAGTGTGGATGGTGAACTAAGTGAATTGTTCTCTTTGAAGGTTGGGTTGAAACAGGGATGTGTCATGTCTCCATGGTTGTCCAATCTGTACATGGATGGGGTAATAAAAGAGGTACAGGGTAGGGTCGTGGATGTTGGGGTGGCCCTGGTGAGAGAGGAGAGTGTTTAGAAACTCCCTGCACTGTTGTTTGCAAATGATACTGTGTTGTTGAGTGAAGATGAAGGGGAGCTGCAAGGCTTGGTGAATGAGTTTGGGAGAGTGTGTAAGAAACGGAATCTAAAGGTGAATGTAGGGAAGAGTAAAGTGATGGTATTTGAGAGAGTTGAAGCCAGTGAATGTACAGCGAGGTTGGATGGTGAGGAATTGGAAAATGTGAGTGCCTTTAAGTACCTGGGTAGTGTGATGAGTAAGGATGGAAGTTTGGAGGGAGAAGTGCTTGAAAGGGTACAGCTGGGAAGAAAGGTTGCTGGTTCTTTGTAAGCAGTGATAAGAAACAGGGAACTGAGCATGGAAGTGAAAAAGTTACTACATGACAGTATTGTGATACCAACTCTAATGTATGGAAGTGAAGCTTGGACGTTGTTGGAAAGACGTAAGTCAAGAGTGAGAGCAGTGGAAATGAGTTATTTAAGAGGAGCGTGTGGAGTCACATGGAGAGACAGGCTGACGAATGAGGATATAAAGGAGCGTTGTGGTGTGGATGTGGATGTGATAAGAAGCGTTATGAGGAACACACTGAGGTGATTTGGCCATATGGAGAGGATGGAGGATGAAAGACTGACGAAGAGAGTGTATGTGAGTGAGGTGGAGGGGGGAAGCGGGAGGGGGAGGCCGAGGATGAGATGGAGGGATGAGGTGGAGAGGTATATGAGAGAAGGGGGTGTGAGTTGGGAGCGGGGACAGGGCGACGTGGAGGCGATTTGTTTGTGGCAACCCCAAACGGGATTGAGGCGTCTGGCAATATATAGATATATATATATATATATATATATATATATATATATATATATATATATATATATATATGTTTATTTATTTATTCATTTATTTATTTATACTGTATATATATAATACGAGGTCTGTTCAGAAAGTATCTGACCTTAGGCTCAAAAAAAAAAAAAATCTAACCTGTTCAGCTAGGTCATTAATGCACCCTCAAAGTAGGTCCCTTCTGACTAGACACATGTAGCCCAATGTTCTTTCCACTGCCTGAAATATTTTTCAAAGCCGGTTTTTGGTGTTTCCTGCATGTGCTTCGTGACATTCGTCATGATCTCTTCTCTTGTTTCAATCTGAGAACCCGTCAGTAGAGTTTTGAGCGTGGAGAATAACCAAAAGTCGCATGGAGCCATGTCTGGTGAGTCTGCCGGACCTGCGAGATTTTGTGTTTTGGCCAAAAATTCCTGAATCAGTTGTGAAGAATGGGCAGGGACATTGTCATGGTGCAGCTTCCAACTTGCCACTTTCCAAAGGTCTGGTCTTTTCCGCTAAACTACGTCATGAAAACGATGGCCAACACTGAGGTGGTAATGTTTGTTGACAGTCTGACCTTCTGGTGTGTATTCACGCTGCACAACTCCACAGTAGTCCAAAAGAAACTGCCAACATGCATTTCGCCTTGCTGAAGACCTGTAATGATTTTTTTTGGTCGAGGCGGCCCTGTATGCATCCACTGGGATGAATGTGCTTTGTCTTCTACATCATACCTGAACACCCAAGTCTTATATCCAGTGATAAACAGTCTTAAGAAAGTCTGGATCACGATTTGCACACTCCAACATCTCTTAAGCAATATCCATCTGCAGAGCTTGTTTTTCACATGAAAGGAGCTTTGGAACGAACTTAGTGGCAACTCTTTGCTTGCCCAAATTATCTGTTAATATTTCAGTTTCATTAGCAGTTTCTCTGACAGTCAACCGATGATTACCCATGACCAAACTGTATAATATCTTCACATTTTCAGCACTCGTGCTTGTTGATGGCCTCCCAGGACGTGAATTGCTCTCGACTGACATTCGGCCATTTTTGAAGCGATTGTTCCACATCTTCATTTTCGTTACCCCCATGGCTTCATTTCCAAAACCTTGCTGGATCTTCCTGATAGTTTCAACTTGCGTATCATCTGTTTTTGGCAAAATTTGATGTAGTAATGTTGTTCGACTTTTTCGGTCATTGTGACAAGAGCGAGAGCACGAAGACCAAAAGGTGCATGACCATGAACACAGGCTGACTGAAGCAAATGAATTATTCATGGCAGGTGGCATTCATTACACATGTGAACGAAGTTTCCCGCAGTGCACTACACAAAACCCCGACCCTATCCTCTGACTGGCTGGTTAAAAAACAAAAAAAATGAGGTCGGATACTTTCTGAACAGACCTCGTACATTGATACAATAATACACTATAATATTTCTGCAGTTGATGGTATCACTGAGTTAACAGTGTTTACTGGTATAATATCAGCACACATGCACAGCCTAGAGTAACAGTATTACCAGTTTGGTGTTAATATTAGAACACATTATACTCTTACACTGGTTGATACAGTGGCACTGAACTTTTCAGCAATCCAAATCTCTACACTAATCCCACCGTGCCTCGCTGTGGGGAGGCACTGTTAGCCACATGGGAACATTGGTTCATTGCACGGGAAGGCACTGCATGGGCGGTTGCTTGCCTGCGGTTGATGGGTCTGCTCGATCAGGCAGACTGGTGTACTGCAGCAACAACAGTAATTTTCATTCGTCAGCCTATTTATCCATTTCCATATTTCCCATTACCTCCACCTCTCTTCTTTTTCCTGCGACACCTCCTCCTGTACTTTTTCTTTGCACATCCCTCACTTTTGTTTGCCCTTCTCTCTTCTCTTTTCTCTCCTTATCCCTCTCGTCATCATATCAATCTTTTCCTCCTCAGTCCAACCACCTTCTCTCATTTCCCTGTGTTATTTTCTTCCTTTTTCTCACTGAGCATTCTTTGTCATACGCCGCCTTTCCTCTCACAGCACCTCACCCCTGTTCACTTCTTCAATCCTCCATCGGCTCTTCCCTCCCGCACCTTTCTCCTATTCCATGGTTTATCTCTTCATCTCCACCTCTCCGCACCTCACCTCCTGTACCTCTCTCTTCCCTGTCCTCCCGCTTCACCATCTGCTCTTGCTGCCTCGCCTGCAGCACCGCTCCTCCTGTCAGTGAGGCTTGCAGTGCTCTGGACCAGACAGCATTTCATGAGTTGGGGAGGGAAGAATTACAGCTAGGAATGAAAAAGCAGTAGTACCTGGGCCCGGATTTTAAAAGAATTCTGGGGAAGAGGGTGGGGAGCTGGAAGCTAAATACCGAGGGAGAGGATGAGTTTGTCTGTACATGAGAGTGATAAACGAGCTCCACAAAACGTATAATATTCCCAGAGTTTCGATAACAAGCTTACTGGGGGGTGGACCACTGAATGCTTTGATGCAAATTGAGAGGCTACCCAAAAGTTCATCACGATAGATGGACCTGCCGTTCCAATGATTTGGTTCCGTCGAGGCAGTGGGTTATTGGAGTGGATAAAATAGCACTTGTGTTTAGAGTTTACATGTAAAGATGATCTGAGGGGTATTTCCCTCAGCTTTTCCTCGTGCTGTCGGCAGGTATTTTGATGTAAATGAGATGCTGCCAATTGAATCAGAGGTCTCTCCTAAATTGTATAAAGATCTCTCATGGGCTAAATAATATCGTCAGCCTTACAGCCAGGTTAAAGTACTCGTAAACGAGTGATCCTGTGATTGATACTTCAGACACAATGATCATTTTAACACTGAATATAATAATCTGGTGGGAAAAAGTACAAAACAAAACAGCGTGCTGTAAATTAACGGGTTTCAGAAACAATAATTTCCTCCCCACAAAGCTTGCGTCACATTTCCTCTCCGTTGTGCTCCTCCGATCACAACTTTATTACCTTAACTTGTCCTGTCGCTTCGGTACAACCTGTGGATCCTCCAAAGAAATATCGACTGTGGTACTTCGGAGCTACAGATTGGGAGGCCTTCATGCAGTACTTCTTTGATTTTCCATGGAATGATTATTGCTCCCATGACTGGAAGCCATCTGAGTGTGCCTTGCGCATTACGGAGGTTATTCTCTCGGGCATGGAAGCATACATTCCCTTCTCATATCCTTTGACTAATGCAAGAAATCCTTGGTTTAATGACGCTTGTTCTAATGCTGTCCGCAACAAGGAGAAGGCCTGTATAAGGTACCAGAGCCAACCCACCCCTGAATCAAATCTTTTTTATGTTTCTGCCCGGAATCGTCCTAAGTCTGTTCTTTGCTCTGCTAAAAATAATTTTATCCGTACTAAAATTTAATGCACACAACTCTCCAACTCGAATTCTTCCTGGTCCTTCTGGCACCTTGCCAAGAACCTTTTCTAACAACTTTACCTCATCATCCTTCCCTCCTTTTTTCTACTCTGATGATTCTATAGCTATTTCTTCTACTGATAAAGCAGATCTCTTCGCTCAGACTTTCTCCTCCAATTTCACCTTAGATGATTCCGGTGCTGTTCCTCCATCACTTCCCCCCTCAGACTTCCTCATGGCTGACATTAAAATGTTTTCAGCTGATGTATTTTCTGCCATCACAGGCCTCAATGCTAACAAGGCATATGGGCCCGATGGAGTCCCTCCTGCTGTCCTCAAGAACTGTTCTTTTGTGCTTAAACCCTGCCTGGGTAAACTCATTCACCTTTCTCTATCAGCTTATAGCTTTCCTTCTTGCTGGAAGTTTACTCTCATTCAGCCAGTCCCAAAGAATGGTGACCACTCCCAACCCTCTAACTATCATCCAATTGCTTTAACATTCTGTGTCTCAAAACTTTTTGAGTCAATTGTTAATAGAAAAATTTTAAAGTATCTTTCCTATCACAACCTTCTTTCTGATCGTCAGTATGGGTTCTGTCAGGGACGCTCCACAGGTGATCTTCTCACCTACCTTTCAGACTCCTGGTCATCCTCCTTTCGGGACTTTGGCGAAAGCTTTGCCATTGCACTTGACATCTCAAAGGCTTTCAATCGAGTCTGACATAAATCTTTAATTTCCAAACTGCCCTCTTACAGTTTCTATCCTTCTACCTGTGCCTTCGTCTATAGCTTCCTTTCTGGTCGTTCTGTAACCGCTGTTGTAGACGGACATCGTTCTTCTCCAAGATCTGTCAACAGTGGTGTTCCTCAGGGCTCTGTCCTATCACCTGCTCTCTTCCTTTTTTTCATCAAGGACCTTCTAAGTTGTACATCTAACCCTATCCACTCGTAAGCTGATGACTCCACCCTTCACCTTTCCATTCAGTTCCCGCAACATCCATCTCAGCAGTTACTTCAACAAAAAAGGGATGAGGTTATGGCACACCTAATTTTTATTTTTTTTATGTGAGGAAGAAGGAACCAAAGGCAACGAGCCCGCAAAACAGTTCCTTCCAAAAGAAAAACAAAATACAAGAGAGAGCCAAATTCAAGATCCGATCATTTCGAGATGCCTGGACAGACTGCGTTTGAAAGACTGGAGATCATATGAAGCAGGAAATACAGACAGAGGGAGACAGTTTCAGAGTTGATCTGTTGCATAAATGAAGGACTGGGAGTAACGGTTAACTTTTGCATTAGAGAGTTGGACAGAAAAGGGATGAGAGTTTGCTGCTAGACGAGTGCTACACGCCCGTCATAGATGTGGAGGAATGCATGCAGACAGTTCAGAGGAGCAGTGACCATTGAAGTAGCGATAGAAAAGAGATAAAGATGCAACAATGCGGCGAAGAGACAGAGGTTGAAGGGAGTCAGTAAGAGGAGGAGTGTTAATGAGGCGAAAAGCCTTTGACTCCACCCTATCAAGAGGAGCTGTATGTGGGGAGGCCTCCCACACATGAGAGTTGTACTCCACCCAGGGGTGGATAAAACCCCTGTAAAGAGTCAACAATTGTGCAGGGGTAAAGCAGTAATGGAGTCGGCTTAGCACACCCAATCTCTTGGAAGCAGATTTTACAAGAGATGTAGTATGATCTTTCCAAGATAAGTCCCGAGTAAATGAATCCCCAAGCATGTTCAAAGATGATGCAGGATTAAGCTGAATATCATTAAACATTAGTGGGTACTCCTGTGTAAGATTTTGTCGGGTTGATAGGTACAAGAACTGGGTCTTTGACGCATTAAAAACAACAAGATTATTTTTACCCCAGTTAGAGATACAAGCCAAGTCAGACATTAAGTGTGCCATAGCCTCATCCCTTGTTGTTGAAGTAACTGCTGAGATGCATGTTGCGGGAATCGAATGGAAAGGTGAAGGGTGGAGTCATCAGCACATGAGTGGATAGGGTTAGATGTACAGCTTAGAAGGTCATTGATGAATAAAAGGGAGGGAGTTGGTGATAGGACAGAGCCCTGAGGAACACCTCTGTTAATAAATCTAGAAGAAGAACGATGGCCGTCTACAACAACGGCTATAGAACGACCAGAAAGGAAGCTAGAGATGAAGGCACAGATAGAAGGATAGAAACCGTAAGAGGGCAGTTTGGAAATTAAAGATTTGTGCCAGACTCGATCGAAAGCCTTTGAGATTCAAGTGCAATGGCAAAGCTTTCGCCAAAGTCCCGAAAGGAGGATGACCAGGAGTCTGAAAGGTAGATGAGAAGATCGCCTGTGAAGCGTCCCTGACAGAGCCCATACTGACGATCAGAAAGAAGGTTGTGATAGGAAAGATGCTTTAAAATTTTTCTATTAACCCCTTAACCGTGGGGCGTCACTTTCGTGACGCTTGGGAGCAAGGGATCATACCGCGGGGCTTCGCTTTTGTGATTCTGTTATTTTGAATTCACCCGGGCTTCCAAGTGGGGGCTTGTATCATCTATTAGTACTGCCAATGTCCAACACTAGTCAGCACTCCTAATCTCATCTGTAGCGGCACAATTTAGCCATTTCTCCCCATTCTTGACTCCCCTCCCTACCCCCCCTCCATTACCCTATCCTCTCGCCTGCCCGGCCGTGCTACGCTAAGTAAATCTTCCCTGGAATTTTTCACTGATTTCATCCATTGAAATAAGCCCTATGTCCTATTCTTATACCAAATAATATATGCAAGAAAGAAATAAGGTAAGTGAGAGTGCCATACACCTGGAATTGGCTAATTATCACCCGACAACACCTCACGTGCACTCGTTCGCTAATTTTCGCTGTTTTTTTCCCCTTGAAATATGCCGTATAATCTATTTTCGTAATAAATATACATGTAAGGAGGGAAGGGAGAAGCCTAAGTGATATTTACATTCACCTGGAACTACCTAATTTATAATGTATTGTCTAGATTTCCTACCAATCATTTCAGTGCTAGACATAGCTGTTTCAAGAGCTAACATTGGTAGCTCTGAATATCCCCTAAGTAGGCCTCTAATCTATTTTCATTAATAAATATACATGTAAGGAGGGAAGGAGAAGCCTAAGTGATATTTACATTCACCTGGAACTACCTAATTTATAACGTGTATTGTCTAGATTTCCTGCCAATCATTTCAGTGCTAGACATAGCTGTTTCAAGAGCTAACATTGGTAGCTCTGAATAATCCCCTAAGTAGGCCTCCACCCCGGCCCTCCGTTATCAGTTTACTCTCATCTTCCGAAGTGAGGGAGTACGTATGTTTCTTCTTGCTGACTTCAAGGACTTTTTTCACCCCCATGCAAAGGGCCCTGTGACCTTTACCCCTACTAAACCTCGTGTGGAAAGAGGTAAAGGCTGACAATTGATAAAAGAGTATTTCAGTCTTTCTATTGAGTAAAACAGTGCAAGTGGAATTGTAAATAATGTGTAAATAATGTGTAAACAGCAAGTGAAAGTAATGAATGTAAATATACGTGAACAATGGAAAATAGTTTTATAAGTTACTTCAAGTGACAGTGCATAACACAGTGTAAATAAAATAGAAAAGTAAATAACGTAAATAAAATAGAGAACGTAAATAGAAATGTAAATGAGTAGTATTATCAGAATACGAGTATATACCCTAGGAGTAATGAAAGTGAAAGTTTCACTCTAGCATGTCTGAATGCTATGAGTTATGAGAGTGAAGATGAAAGTGACATTCACTCTCAATGCTAGTATACAGGACGAGAAAGTGAATGCTACGTATTTTACTGAAAGAAATTGAATCCCTACAGTGACAATAAACTAATACTACTGAAGGAAACTTATGGATAAAGATTGTAGACATATATAAGTGTTATATAGTAATAGAAATATAAAGTGTGAGGGGTTTTATGAATAATAAATGACAGAGTACCAAGAGCGAACTAGTGCCAGTGCGACGATCAGACGCGCTCGTAATTTCCATTGCTTTCACAGTGTTTTTTTTTTTAGTATGGATCTCAAACTACTTGAAAATTGTAGAATAGTGTTTATAGTGTTTGTATCTGGCTGTGGTAATCATATTACGGGTTGTCGGGAAGTGTAAAGTGGAGACTTCGTTACCCTACTTCAGAGGTCTCCACAAGTCTTACGGTAACCGACGAAGGCTCAACAATCATTCCAGGAGAAAGCTGAAGGTATGTGCCATAAGCATATGTAATTTTATTACTCTAGGACTAATAACTGATTTTTGGCAAATATTTTTTGAGAGTCTGTCGGAGCCCGAATAACCCCGCGGGACACGCAAGTCATTGGTAAACAAGCCCGCGGTGTACGGGTTAAGAACAGACTCGAAAACTTTTGAGATACAGGATGTTAATGCAACTGGACGATAGTTAGAGGGTTTTGAGTGGTCACCCTTCATTGGGACTGACTGAATGAAAGCAAACTTCCAGCAAGAAGGAAAGGTACAAGTTGATAGACAAAGGAGAAAGAGTTTGCCTAGGCAGGGTGTGAGCACAGAAGCACAGTTCTTGAGAACAACAGGAGGGACTCCATCAGGCCCATATGCCTTATTAGTATTGAGGCCTGTGACGGCAGAAAATATATCAGCTGAAGAAATTGTAATGTCAGCCATGAGGAAGTCAGAGGGGGGAAATGATGGAGTAACAGCACCAGAATCATCTAAGGTGGAATTGGAGGAGAAAGTCTGAATGAAGAGATCTGCTTTATCAGTAGAAGAAATAGCTACAGAGCCATCAGAGTAGAAAAGAGGAGGGAAGGATGATGAGGTAAAGTTGTTAGAAAGGTTTTTGGCAAGGTGCCAGAAGGAGCAGGAAGAATTCGAGTTAGAGAGTTGAGAGCATTTAGTAAGGATGAAATTATTTTTAGCAGAGCGAAGAACAGACTTAGCACAATTCCGGGCAGAAACGTATAAAAGATGTGATTCAGGGGTGGGTTGGCTCTGGTATCTTTTACAGGCCCTCTCCTTGTTGCGGGCAGCATTAGAACAAGCGTGATTAAACCAAGGCTTTCGTGCATTAGTCAAAGGATATGAGAAAGGAATGTATGCTTCCATGCCCAAGAGAATAACCTCCATAATGCGCAAGGCACACCCAGATGGCTTCCGGCCATGGAAGCAATATTCATTCCAGGGAAAATTAAAGAAATACTGTCTGAGGGCCCTTCAATCCGCAGCTCCAAAATGCCACAGATGACTTTTCTTTGGAGAGTCCACAGGCCGTACTGGAGAGGCAGGACGGGTTAAGGTGGTAAGGTTGTGATCGGAGGAGCCCAACGGAGTGAAGAGATTGACAGTGTAAGCACAAGGATTAGTTGTAAGGAAGAGGTCAAGTATGTTGGAGCTCTCTCCAAGGCGGTCAGGGATACGGGTAGGGTACAGTACAAGCTGCTCTAGGTCATTAAGGATAGAGAAGGTGTAGGCTTGTTCACCAGGTGGATCAGTGAAAGGAGAGAAGAGCCAAAGGTGGTGGTGAACATTGAAATCTCCTAGAATGGAGATTTCAGAGAGAGGAGAAATGGATAGATTGTGTTCCATTGTAGAAGTAAGATAGTCAAAGAATTTTTGATAGTCAGTAGAATTAGGGTATAAGTAAACAGCGCAGATATATTTAGTCAGAGAATGACATGAAAGCTGAAGCCAGAGTGTAGAGTATTCAGAAGAATCGAGTTCAGGAACACGAGAGCAAGATAAGTTGTTGCATATATATACACAACAGCCTCCTTTGGCTTTGAAATGAGTATAGAGAAAGTAGGAGGATACAGAAAAGGGTCTGCTCTCTGTTGCCTCAGACAGCTGAGTCTCAGTTAGAAAAAGAAGGTGAGGTTTAGAGAAGGAGAGGTGGTGCTCAACAGAGCAAAAGTTAGAGGAAAGGCCACGAATGTTGCAGAAATGAAGAAGAAAAGAGTCAGACTGTGGTTCCAGGCATCTTGAGTCTTCACTGAGAGAGGGGCTCATATCTCTGACTGGGGTAAAAGTAAACTTTTGTTTTTAATGCATCAAAGACTCATTTCTTACACCTATCAACACGAGAAAATCTTCCACAGGAGTACCCACTAATGTTTAATAATATTCAGCTTAATCCTGCATCATCTTTGAACATGTTTGGGGTTTCATTCACTCGGGACTTGTCTTGGAAAGATCATATTACATCTCTTGTAAAATCTGCTTCTAAGAGATTAGGTGTGCTAAGCTGACTCCATTCCTTCTTTACCCCTGCACAGTTGTTGACTTTATACACCGGTTTTATCCGCCCCTGTGTAGAGTACAATTCTCATGTGTGGGGAGGCTCCCCACATACAGTCTTTCTCAATAGGGTGGAGTCAAAGGCTTTTCGTCTCATTAACTCTCTTCCTCTTACTGGCTCCCTTCAAAATCTGTCTCTTCACCTCACTGTTGCATTATTATCTCTTTTCTATCTCTTCTTCAATGGTCACTGCTTCTCTGAACTGTCTGCTTACATCCATCCACCTCTACGACGGGAACGTAGCACCCGTCTAGAGCAAACTCTCATCCCTTTTCTGTCCAATTCTCTAATGCAAGAGTTAACCGTTACTCCCAGTCCATCATTTATGCAATTGGTCAACTCTGGAACTGTCTCCCTCTGTCTGTATCTCCTACTAGCTATGATCTCCAGTCTTTCAATCGCAGTGTGTCCAGGCATCTTGAAATGATCGGATCTTGAACTTGGCTCTCTCTTGTATTTTGTATCCTCTTGGAAGGAACAGTTTGCTGGGTCGTGGCCTTTGGTTCCTTCTTCCTATCATTAAAAAAAAAAAAATGCATCACCTCATTTTCCCACTGCTGTCTGGGGACCACCAAATGCACATCACTTACCCGTATTTAGCCAGTTGTCTCCAACACCTATTTTGTGGTCATCGGACGCGGAAGGATTGGACCTGAAAAGTCGGTTCCTTGCCACTGTCCTCTTCGGGTTTTCCGCTTTAAGTCCGTCATCGTCGTCTTCTTAGCCCTCACCCTGTTGCCCACTATTACAAGGAATGATCAGGCATCGTAAACCTTGTATTACGTCAGCAATTAAGTGATTTTGCCTCATACTAGACCTGCATAATGGCTGTTGAGGAGAAGAGTTCAGTGTCATTGTGATCGTGCCCGTATCATCATTACGAGGGTCAATGCCTTGAAGAAGTTGCTGTGTCTGTTTGATTGGCGTCGGATAATTATAGACGTGTTCTGCCAAGAAAGCCAGTGAACACGAGGATGCACGCAGGCGCGAACACACACACACACACACACACACACACACACACACACACACACACACACACACACACACATTTCTCTCTCTCTCTCTCCACACACACACACACACACACACACACACCGCTCGCTGGTGCAGTGGTAAACCACTCGCTGGTGCAGTGGTAACGTTCTCGCTTGCCAACTGGTGGACGAGAGTTCGCGCCTCGCTCAGGTTGCGAAAAGTTTCACTGACGAAGTGGGTGGTTACTGTCCCCCTTGAGCAAGGGGACGGGTGTGTGCTTGTGTGAAGGTCACAGCCTTGCCCTTAGATCGGACTATATGAGCTCTCAGCTCCCTTCCGGGAGGGTAAAAGCTGACCATCACGACCATCAAGTGATCCTGACCGACCTGGTGAATTACACACACACACACACACATTTCTCTCTCTCTCTCTCCACACACACACACACACACACATCTCTCTCTCTCTCTCTCTCTCTCTCTCACACACACACTCTCTCTCTCTCTCTCTCTCTCCACACACACACACACACACACACACACACACACACCACTCTGTCTGTCTGTCTGTCTGTCTCTCTCTCTCTCTCTCTCTCTCTCTCTCTCTCTCTCTTATGTATACACAGAGTTCTAATATAGAGGTCAATCCTTCTCTCACACCATTGTTCTCTCACCACAAAGGACCTCAGATACGACTAGTCTCTTCAGAGATCCTTTTTAACCAGAGGATGTCGTTTATAATGGCCTCCTTTACAAGGCGGAGCGACAATGTATTTGCTCGCCTCTTTGTGTGTGTGTGTGTGTGTGTGTGTGTGTGTGTGTGTGTGTGTGTGTGTGTGTGTGTGTGTTTTCCCATTACATCTCATGAACGGCTTGAGCTATCAACGTAAAACTTTCAGGGTACACTATTAAGATATGGCCAAAATCTTGGCTGAGTTAGAAAACGGGCACTCGAGGACAAGGTCAAGTCACCAAAATGGTTGCCAAATGTCAAATACTTTTTATCGCCCACATTTTGCACCATAATATCTCATGAACGGCTTAAGCTATCACCATGAAACCTTCAGGATATCAAGATATGGCCAAAATCTTGGACTTGGCCAACAGCTTATTCTGGAGGGCGATTAGCATTCGGATGCTGAGTGCTTTGCTTACATATTGTTTCTGTCTTCAGTCGCTGTTGTTCAGCTGTAGACTTTTCCGACCTGAGGAGTTTCTTTTCTGTATAGGGTCGTATTGTTGTCGGCTTAGGAAGCTTTACAGCACCTTTTTCGTAAGCTTTTTCATGTTTTGTACGGTAATAGTCTCTTGTACCTGCATGCTAATTATGTGATATATATATATATATATATATATATATATATATATATATATATATATATATATATATATATATATATATATATATATATATATATATATAAACTTTCAGGCAAATGATATACAGTGTGCAAAATAAATCGTTTAGGAATAAGTGTTAGGTCTCTAAAGCTGACACGAATACGGGCCCTATCCTTCATTATATCCTTTCATGCAAGAGATCATGCATAGGTTAACATTCCTGGAAGCAGAGAGAGTATACTGAAGGCAGCCATCGGATTCCAGGGTATGCAGTATTTTGGCCAGCTCCATGCTGCCCTAATTGTTAGTTGCGTTTTCTTTCTTTCTCTTCTTCTTTCTTTTATTCTTTCTTGTTTAATTGTGGCAGGCACTTCTACCCTTCAGAATTAACCGATTCCAGCCAAACATGGACAGTGACCAGCCTATGACCTAGTTGTGTTCGCAAGGTTTTGGTTGCTAGGCAGCTACTTGTTGCCTAGCAATGGCCGAAGACCCCCTTTTTTTCATATTTTTCACCTTTAGAGCTGAAAAAGCATTACTAATTGGTGTAGAAAGCTCTGACTTCTTTAGGCATAATCTTAAGGTCATTCCCTATCGGAACTGTGCCATCCATTTTTTCCCTCTTTCCTTTAGCTTTCGTGTGGCAACCCTGTGAAGATTGGCCTTATCATTCCCAGAAACCAGTACTGGTTTTCAATTATGCCCCCCTAGTTCCCCAGCAACTGGATGTAATTGAATGAAAGTTTGCATGCTTATAGACATTCACTAATGCTACAGCATTCTATTGTACACTTACAGTATGTGCTAAATTGGCCAGGTTAGGGGTCAAAGGTCATCAAATGCAAAAATGGTGAAAACAGCAAAAATCATGACTACGCTCGCACGAAATGCAAGGGCTCCAAAGATTATTAAGCTGGCGCCATGATTCTCGGGTGGAATGTTGCACTGGAGTACCTCTAAACAAAAATGACATTCAGTTTCGAAACTCACTCCCAGTCGCTGGCAGTGCCTTCTAGTAGTTATACTTCTGGTAGGTCATTCTGCAAATTTCAAGTTCCCTAGCTCCACAGTGGGTGGCTGGAATCGAATGAAACTTTGTATACTTATACAGTAGAAGTTAAAGAGAACTATAAGTGTGCTTTGCGCATGCATGACCTATATCTGCCAGGTCAGAGGTCAAAGGTCATCAAGTGCAGAAAATATGAAAAACGCTAAGATTACGAGCTTGCTCGCGCGAGATGCGAAGACTCTGAAGATTATTAAGTAATGGCTTGTAATGCCAAAATCCACTTTCGGCCGCTGACAATGCTTGCTCCTCTTAGAGTTGGCCATTGTCGCCTACCGGCTTGTTTGTTTATTTGTTTATTTGTTTGTTTGTTTTTAATTCTTACTGCGACCAGATTATTGCATTAAGCTTAGGGGAGACCTCATGTCGTGAGAGGATTAATACAAGTCTCTATACAACCCCTCATGTTCGGAGAATCCTCTCCTTAGCTGAATAAAATATTTATTAGACAGCATGTATGAGATAGATATGATTACCAAATTCATTTATCAGACGACATCAAAAATAAATTAAATATGACGTTTTGTGGCTGAGGGAACTGAGATTGCTTTCGTATTCCTGTTCAGAAATTCCCTACACTAACAGCTGCCCTCGAAGAGTCGCTCTATCCTGTTCTTTGGCTGTTTGCGAGTGAGAGGACGGGCTTTTGTCAGTGGGTTCTGTTTAAAATAGCCCCTTACCTTGAAATAGCCCCCTCTACCTTGAAATAGCCCCCCTCTTCCTTAAAATAGCCCTCTCTACCTTAGAAAAGCCCTGTCACCCTGTAATTGTTCAATCTACGTTATAATTGCTCCCTCTGTCTCATAATCTGTCACTCCTCTTTACAATCGCTCCCTCCCTCTGCCTTATAATCGCTCCCTCTGTCTTATGATCGCTTCCTCTACTTTAAAATAACCCCCACTACCGTAAAATAACCTCCTGCACCTTAAAATGCCTCCTCTACCTTTTGCTCGTTCTCCCTTAGAATAGCTCTTGGTATTGTCAAATACTTCTCCTGCCTGAAAATAGTCTTCTTCTTTGAAAAGATCCCTGTACGTTAAATAGCCCAGCCTATAGCCTCTCTGCCTAAAAATAGCCCAATTTGAATTTCCCCATCACATATTTCCTCGTGCCTTACTCTCTTCTTCCTTTTTTTTTTCCCCTTAGTAATTAGTAGCCTTGTAGCTCTTGATTCCTCTTCTTTAATTTTTTCCTAACAGTAAAAGTACGTTTTCATGCGTGACTGCCATCTTCCTCTTTTTTTTTTTTTTTTTGTTATGTAGCTTACTGTACTGTACTGTACTTCCTCGTATCAGAACGCCGTCTTAGTAAACATCATGCTATCTGTTTTTAATTTCTCATTCTTGACTGACTTTTCCTTCTACTTTTGGCCTAAGTGTAAATAACGTTTTTTCTTTCTTGCCAGTCTTTTTATTTTATTAGTTTTTTTCCCATATTTCCTGAACTTAACAGCTTTTTGTTTCCTGACTGTTATCTTCCTCAACTTCTCCTTTAACCATTATATACTTCCACATACTCAAACTTCTACATTTTGCCTGCCACTGGAAATTTCTTCATACCAGACTATTCCTTTATTTAACCTTTTCCTGACTTTTAAGACTGCTCTCTCACCTCACAGCCTTTTACTTGTTTCTCTGCGTTTCTCTCCTCTGTATAACATCTAAAGTCCGATGACGTGTTTTGATTTTTCTTCTCATTTTCAAAAGCTTCTATTCACTTTAGGAGAGAAGTTTTAAATTAAAGGGATTAAATATAACCATCATTAATTTAGAGAAGCTTTAAATTAAAGAGATTAAATATAACCATCATTAACTTCAGCACATGAGATTTCCATAAAATTGAATAAAATCGTCTGAAAGTAGGAAGAATAAACCGGTGAATTAGAGCAATGGGTTTAATAAGTCAAGACTTCTCTGTTAACTCCTTCAGTATGACGACGTCCCTTTTTATTTCATTTGTTCTACGGTCAAATGATATTGTTCTAGTTAAGTCACCATTTAATGAGGGGGTTACAAACGGTAGGGTTTAACATCTCCATTTCATTATAGCTACAATCAGTCGATATTATTCAGGTTAGGTGAGCCCGTCAAACTGTCTCCATTAACCCATCACCACTGTTACGTAAATCACGTTCTGTTCCTACGTCACCAGACGAAAGCACAAACCTTTCGAATTGGAGGCATTAGATATAAACCACATTAAATACTCGCACTACAAGACTTTTCCCATGAACTGCAAAAAATATGTCGTTTAGTGGCAGCAAGAACAAAATAAATACTCACACGTCATGGGAGTGAAATAGTCGACTCCTTATGTCAAGGGACGACTGAATTCAGTTTAGGAGATCCCGATTTTTGTCAAAATGTTAAGGTCAGTTATAAAAAGGCTATCTATTTCAGTCTGGGTCATGGATATGTTTTCCTTATTCATTAATCCAGTCAGAGATATTAGGAAAGTGGAGGGTATTTGGCACCTACAAGTGGAAGGGAAACCACAGACACTAATTACTTCTTGAACTCTCACTGATGTCCATGTGACTGATTAACTGACGTGTTCCATTTTTTATTCTGAAAGTCTCTCTCTCTCTCTCTCTCTCTCTCTCTCTTATTGCGTCATGTATTATATATATATATATATATATATATATATATATATATATATATATATATATATATATATATATATCTATAATACCCCCTGGGGGCAGGGTTTATTTTTTTTCAAGAATACTCCATCAGTATCCCTGCTTGTCGTAAAAGGCGACTAAAAGGGTTGGCGGAGGGTCAGTGCCCCTCCCCGGAAAACAACTAACTAAGAAAAACAAACAATAAGCCTCGGACAAGGACTGACCAAACGATGACGACAAAGGGCCGGACAAAGGACATGGTTATTGGAACCTGGAATGTAAGGGGAGCGAATGATGAGGTGAAAGAGAGAGAGATTGTCCAGGTGCTTGAGGGTGCGAAAGTGGATGTATGTGGAATAACTGAAACAAAATAGAGAGGAGAGAATGGGAGTATGGATGGGGTATATGTGCAGGAGTAGGTGAGAATGAGAGGGCAAAGGAAGGAGTATGTATAGTTGTGAGTAAAAGATGGAAGAGGAGCATAAGACAATATGGATCAGTTGGGTCAAGGATTGTGTGGGTAAAGTTGAAAGTTGGAATACAAATGTGGGCGATTGTGTGTGTGTATGCGCCAACGCAAGATCGTGCTAGAAGAGTGAGAGAAGAGTTCTGGACAAATGTAGAGGTGTGCATGGATAAGTTTGGAAGGAATGAGAGAGTGTTTTTGATTGGTGAATGAATGGTAAAATTGGGAATGTGAAGGTGGATGGAATAGTTGGTGAGTGGGGTGTGCCTGCTGAAATAGATGAGAATGGGAGTGCGTTAGTGGACATTTGTGCTGGGAGGGGGTTGGTGATAGCCAATACCCTCTTCAGGCATAAAATGATCCACAGGTATAATAGGAAAAGTGTATGGTAGGATAGTTATTGACAGAGTTAGAGAAAGAACAGAGAAATTAGTTAGAGAAGAACAGGGAGGCTTTAGGAAGGGAGGAGGTTGTGTAGATCAGATATTCATTCTTAGATCTTTAGTGGAAAAGTTTCTAGAGAAGGGAAAAGAGTTGTATGCGGCTTTCATGGATTTGGAGAAAGCATATGACAGGGTGGATAGACAAGGATTGTGGAAAGTATTAAGAATATATGGAGTAGATGGGAAGTTGTTGAATGCTGTGAAGAGTATGTATGATGATGCCAAGGCTGCAGTGAGTGTGGATGGTGAACTAAGTGAATTTTTCTCTCTGAAGGTTGGGTTGAAACAGGGATGTGTCATGTCTCCATGGTTGTTCAATCTGTACATGGATGGGGTAATAAAAGAGGTACAAGGTAGGGTAGTGGATGTTGGGGTGGCCCTGGAAAGAGAGGATAGTGTTTGGAAACTCCCTGTACTGTTGTTTGCAGATGATACTGTGTTGTTGAGTGAAGACGAAGGGGAGCTGCAAGGCTTGGTGGATGAGTTTGGGAGAGTGTGTAAGAAACGGAATCTAAAGGTGAATGTAGGGAAGAGTAAAGTGATGGTATTTGAGAGAGTTGAAGCCAGTGAATGTACAGCGAGGTTGGATGGTGAGGAATTGGAAAATGTGAGTACGTTTAAGTACCTGGGTAATGTGATGAGTAAGGATGAAGGTTTGGAGGGTGAAGTGCTTGAAAGGGTACAGCAGGGAAGAAAGGTTGCTGGTTCTTTGAAAGCAGTGATAAGAAACAAGGAAGTGAGCATGGAAGTGAAAAAGTTACTACATGACAGTATTATGATACCAACTCTAACGTACGGAAGTTAAGCTTGGACGTTGTTGGAAGGACACAAGTCAAGAGTGAGAGCAGTGGAAATAAGTTATTTAAAAGGAGCCTGTGGAGTCACATGGAGAGACAGGCTGACGAATGAGGATATAAAGGAGCGTTGTGGTGTTGATGTGGATGTGATAGGAAGCGTTATGAGGAACACACTGAGGTGGTTTGGCCATGTGGAGAGGATGGAGGGTGAAAGACTGACGAAGAGAGTGTATGTAAGTGAGGTGGAAGGGGGAAGAGGAAGGGGGAGGCCGAGGATGAGATGTAGGGATGGGGTGGAGAGGTATATGAGAGAGGGGGGTGTGAGTTGGGGGCAGGGCAGTGAAATGGCGGGGGTCAGGGCGACTTGGAGGCGATTTGTTTGCGGCCACCCCAAACGGGATTCAGGCGTCTGGCAATATATATATATATATATGATACGCAGGTATACATGGCGAGTGATGAGAATGGTGGGTGGTGAACTGAATGAAAGGAAGGCAATGATTGATTATGTGTGTGTGGATGAAAGGATGCGAAGATGTGTAATGGATGCAAGAGCTTATAGAGGTTGGAGGAGTGGACTTTCTGACCACTACTTGGTGGTGGCCAGAATTAGGATCCAAGTAAGATGAAGGAATAGAAGAAGGGAAAGACGAGAGAAAGGAGTAGTTGCAAGGAGAGTGGAAAGGTTACAAGAGGATGAGAAAAAGGCAGAGTATTAGAGAGAAGTGGAGGAACGATTGGGCAAATATAAATTGGTGCAGATGGGGTACGTGGAAGGTGTGTGCAGGATAATTACAGAAGAAATATGTGCAGCATGTGATGTGGTGTGTGGGAGGAAGAGAAGACGGAGGTGCAAGGAACAGCGTGGTGGACTGAAGAGGTGAGACAGGCTGTGGCACAAAAGAAGAAAGCATACAATGAATGGATGAGAAATAGGGGCGTGGAAGAAGCTGAGAGGCGGAAGAGAGAGTTATATGTAGAAAGAAAGCGAGAGGTGAAAAGATTAGTAAGAGAGAGTAAGAAGAGAGTGGATGAGGAATTTGGAAGGAATTTGAGAGTAAAGTGGAGGGACTGTAAGAAAATGTTCTAGAAAGAGGTGAAGAGAGTAAGACAGGGTGGAAGTGAGGTTAGTAGGGGAGTGAAAGATAAAAATGGTAGAATACTAGTGGAGAAGGGAGAAAAAGTGAGCAGATGGAGAGAACACTTTAAGGAATTGTTGAACATACAGGATGGAAGTAATGCGAGTATAAGTGGCTGGGGAATGGCTGCGAGAAGCAGGGAGGTGAGAAGACAGGAAGAAATCAGTAGGATAGAAGTTGTGGAAGCAATGAAGTAACTTAAACTGGAGAAAGCCCCGGGAATTGATGGAGTGTGTGGTGAAATGCTGAAGGATGGGGGAGAGATAGTAGTAGAATGAATGTGGAAGATGTGCAGATTGGCCTGTGAGAAAGGTAGAGTCCCGGAGGATTGAAAGTCAGGTATAATAATTATTCCCTTGCACAAAGGAAAAGGGGAAAAAGAAGTGTATGGTAATCATAGGGACATTTGTCTTCTTAGTATAATAGGAAAAGTGTATGGCAGGATAGTTATTGACAGAGTTAGAGAAAGAACAGAGGAATTAGTTGGAGAGGAACAGGGAGGCTTTAGGAAGGGAATAGGTTGTGTAAATCAGACATTCATTCTTAGATCTTTAGTGGAAAAGTTTCTAGAGAAGGGAAAGAAGTTGTATGCGGCTTTCATGGATTTGGAGAAAGCATATGACAGGGTGGATAGACAAGGATTGTGGAAAGTATTAAGAATATATGGAGTAGATGGGAAGTTGTTGAATGCTGTGAAGAGTATGTATCATGGTGCTAAGGCTGCAGTGCGTGTGGATGGTGAACTAAGTGAATTTTTCTCTTTGAAGGTTGGGTTGAAACAGGGATGTGTCATGTCTCCATGGTTATTCAATCTGTACATGGATGGGGTAATTAAAGAGGTACAGGGTACGGTGGTGGATGTTGGAGTGGCCCTGGTGAGAGAGGATAGTGTTTGGAAACTCCCTGCACTGTTGTTTGCAGATGATACTGTGTTGTTGAGTGCAGATGAAGGGGAGCTGCAAGGCTTGGTGGATGAGTTTGGGAGAGTGTGTAAGAAACGGAATCTAAAGGTGAATGTAGGGAAGAGTAAAGTGATGATCTTTGAGAGAGGTGAGGTTAGTGAATGTACAGCGATGTTGGATGGTGAGGAATTGGAAAATGTGAGTATGTTTAAGTACTTGGGTAGTGTGATGAGTAAGCATGGAGGTTTGGAGGGTGAAGTGCTTGAAAGGGTACAGCAGGGAAGAAAGGTTGCTAGTTCTTTGAAAGCAGTGATAAGAAACAGAGAAGTGAGCATGGAAGTGAAAAAGTTACTACATGACAGTATTGTGATACCAACTCTAACGTATGGAAGTGAAGCTTGGACGTTGTTGGAAGGACACAAGTCAAGAGTGAGAGCAGTGGAAGTGAGTTATTTAAGAGGAGCCTGTGGAGTCACATGGAGAGACAGGCTGATGAATGAGGATATAAAGGAGCGTTGTGGTGTGGATGTGGATGTGATAGGAAGCATTATGAGGAACACACTGAGGTGGTTTGGCCATGTGGAGAGGATGGAGGGTGAAAGACTGACGAAGAGAGTGTATGTGAGTGAGGTGGAGGGGGGAAGAGGGAGGGGCGGCCGAGGATGAGATGTAGGGATGGGGTGGAGAGGTATATGAGAGAGGGGTGTGTGAGTTGGGAGCAGGGCAGTGAAATGGCGGGGGACAGGGCGACGTGGAGGCGATTTGTTTGTGGCCACCTCAAACGGGATTGAGGAGTCTGGCAATATATATATATATATATATATATATATATATATATATATATATAGTATATATATATATCATCTATCTATCTATATCTATCTATCTATCTATCTATATATATATATATATATATATATATATATATATATATATATATATACAGTATATATATATATCTATCTATCTATCTATCTATCTATATATATATATATATATATATATATATATATATCTATATATATATATATATATATATATATATATATATCTATATATCTATATCTATATATATATATATATATATATATATATATATATATATATATATATATACGCGGGTTCGCCTCCTGCCAGAGTTGTAAAAACTTTGGGAAGCGTTCACAGAGCCACTTACTACTTTGGCGGACATAAGAGGTGTTGTGGTTGAACCAGTGTCACATACTAGCATGCTTGCACCCAAATGGCTTAACCTACCCCGTGCCAGTGTCGTTTTAAAATGGCGTTACGCAACTGAGCGCTCAGTGCCAGTGCCATTTTAAATCGTCATTTAAAAAAAAAAATATGGAGAGCGCAATTTTCAAACTAGGCGTGCGAAAATTGGTGAGGATGTACATCAACTCTTCCACCACCTTGCCTCAGGCGCTCAGGCCTATACACCCATGCCCTGAGTCATCGCCCTTGCTCAGCCTCACTCTGCTTATACCACTCATACAGTACAGTCATGTCTCACCGTGGTCTCTCAAACAATTAGATTCAGGAGCTCCTGAAGGTGCCCTACCCTGGCGAAAGCGATGTTGACAACGATGTGCAAGGTATGGATTATGTGCAACCGGAAGAGGAAAGTACTAGTGAGGAGGAAATACCCACACCAAGGAAATCCAGGTATGTGGAGTATGCTAGTACCCGAGGGATGAGGCCATCAGCACGTTGTCGTCTAGCCCTATGTGATGATGATGAGGATTCAGATAAGGATGGTAAGGCTTCTAGTATTCCTGGGTGGCTGGGGAAGCCAAGGATTTCTACACGTGGGGTTGGAAGTGTTAGGAGGAAGAGAGGGAGATTTGGGAACATTCCACTGGCTGGGAACACGGGTGAGTCATCTTGCCTGCGCTATCCCTTGCACCCATGTGACCCAGCCTGCCCTAGCACCTCAGGACAAAGTGTTTTCCCATTCCCCGCACCCAGCACATCCACAGAAAGTATTCCCCAATTCCCCAAACCCAGAACATCTCGTGAAAGTTTCCTCCTTTTGCTACGTTTTCCAGCACATTGAGGGGAAAGTGTTTCCCTATCCCCCACACTTCCCAGCACCTCCAGTGAGATTTTTCTCTCCTTCCCCAAACTTCCCCACACTTCCCAGCATCTCCAGTGAGATTTTTCTCTCCTTCCCCAAACTTCCCCACACTTCCCAGCACCTCCAGTGAGATTTTTCTCTCCTTCCCCAAACTTCCCCACACTTCCCCACAGCCCTTGGATGAGGGAGGTGATGAGGAGGAACTGACGTGGGAGTGGGAGGATGGGAGTGACTTTGTTCCAGAAATACACCCGTTCACATACGAGCATGTTGCTGGGTGTACTGTACCTGAACTAACCCTAACTTCAAGCAGGTTGGGTTTCTTTTGAAATTTCTTTACTGTGGACTTTGTATTGAGAATTGTAGCCTTTACAAACGCCTATGCTGCCTTTGAGCGTGCAGGGGCAACACAGACGCCACATAGCCGGTTGTTTGAAGTGGACATGAGCCTAAACGAGATGTATGTGTTCCTAGGCCTTATACTTTTGATGGAAATTTTGAAAAAGAACCAGCTCCCTCCTACTGGACCGTAGATCCACTAATGGAAACACCTATCTTTGGGAAAATAATGGGAAGGAATCAGTTCCAATACATCCTGAGATGACTGCATTTCTTTGACCAACTAGACCCTGCAAAACGCAGACAACACAGCCAGGATGAGGGGGATACATGTGGTTTTTGATCACCTATGTGAGAAATTTCGTACCTCCTTTTCTCTCTACAGAGACCTCATCATAGACGACAGTCTTGTGCTATGGAGATGTAATATTGCCTTCAGGCAATATATCCCCAGCAAAAGGCACAGGTTTGGTTTCAAAATTTTCATGATGTGCGACTGTAAGACTGGGTATGTGCAGGACATACTCCTGTACACAGGTGTTCAGACAGACATCGTCAAAGATCAAACCTTGGGACTGTCTGGGGCTGTGGTGATGACGATGATCGATGAGTACCTTCAACGTGGGCACATCCTGTACCTGGAGAACTGGTACACAAGCCCCCTTCTGGCCAGATACCCTCACCTTCAGGAGACAGGTCTGTGTGGCACTGTGAAAAAGAGCTGCAAGCACATGGTGAAGCTGGGGAGGAAGCTGCAAAGGAATGAAGTTGTATTTTACAAGGCCAACAACATCCTTGTAACAATCTGGTATCACAACAGAGAAGTCTTCCTCCTCTCGTCTGTACACAGGCCACTTGTACACCACACTGACAACATCGACTACAGGACAGAAGGGCGGCACCAAGTCTGGAAACTAGAACCAGTCCTGGCCTACAATGTGCAAATGTGACACCTAGATCAGACGGACGCAATGATTTTCAGCGCAGATTGTGCCAGGCCTACAATGAAGTGATACAAGAAACTATTCTTCCACCTCCTCGACATCACAGTCCTAAATGCTCACCTACTCCACGCTAAGGTAACCGACATAAAGGAAACCTTTGAGGGCTATATTCGTGAGCTGGTGTGAGAAATACTGGGGGAATACTCAGAGGAAAGGACTGCCACTCGCCACTACCACACCGCTGCAACACCTTTCTGCCTCACTGGTCGCCACTTCCCCACGATCATCCATCCCACTGAGACTCATCAGAATCTGGAGCGAAAGTGTTATGTGTGATCAAATAACACCGCAAGGCCGCGCTCTCAGCAGAAGGACTCTAGGTATATGTGTGCACAATGCAGCCGTGGTCTGTGCATCTATCCTTGCTTTGAGGAGTACCACAAACTTCAAAACTATTGAGTAAGACAGTAAAAGACTCTTGTAAATATTTTCTCATAAGTGTAGGGACTGTATGTAGTGAAGTAATGTTGGTATCGTAAGTGTAAGGCAATGAATTCACAGTGAGACACTCAGAAATACTCTTACAGTGTCTGTGTATACTGAAGGCATGTTGTAAATAATTTACCGTAAGTGTAAGTGCATTACATAGTGAAGTAAAGTTGTACATAAGTTACCGTAAATGTAAGACGAAGGATGCACAGTGAGAGATACGCGACAGGTGACAGGTGTTGCAGTACTAAGTGATTTATATGGGAAAAAAAGATGTTTTCTGTATGAAATCAAGTGAAAAAAAATTTTATGTGTATGAAGTGAACTGAAAAGTGTAAAAAACATTCCTAGACCTTCCCAGAGTAATGTTGGCCAGAATACCTAAGTTTACCTTTATAGAAAATGAGGTTTTCTCTCACCTTCACTGCAGTTCTTCTGGGAAACCACACCTGAGGGGTGGATCGGGGACTTCCAGATAAATACTTGTAGCCTCCGGTGAGTCTTTTAACCCGCCCCGTCCTGGAGACGTGAATTCACATCCTCACATGATGTGCACTCATATCCCGGAGACGTAAATTAACGTGGCAACATTGCAAGGTCCCTAATTTGCACAATTTACAATTTTTGCGAGTGATTTTTGGCACGTATACACGGAACACCTTCCTCTATTCCTCTACAATATGCCAAGCAGGGACAATGCCTTACACTGCATAACCTCTCCCCCCCCCTGCACGCCATTGTCTCGACAATTCACCTATTACCAGTGACCTGGCCAATAAAGACATTCAGGGCCAGAGTGATTCCCCAATCGATGACAATGTGGAGGACAAAGTTTACATAGCATTAGAGGAAGAAACAGTCAGAAATGATGATCAGGTAATGTGGGAAAAAAAGGTCATGAATGGTGATGAGTTAGTGAGTGAAACAATGCTTATAATGCCTATATTACTGTTTGAAAACCAATATACTCTTGTACTACATATAAATTCGTACCAAGTAAATAAATAAATACTGTTTATGAGTGGATAAAATAGTTACCCTCCCATAGAACTCGTTTTCTTTGGTGCCAGCCTGTTAGAAAACCCAGTCAGGTAAGGAGGTACTTGTACCTGAATCGAGTATTTTAAACCTCAGGTGAGCGATTTCTCTATGAATATTCGATGTTTCTCACCAAAAGCGAATGTTGGAGCCTAAAAAAAAAAAGGTCCAAAAATGTCGGGACTAGGGCCCAGAAAACGTCGGGATGGGGGCGGGTTAATGGTCATATTCGTTTTTTTTTTTTTTTTCACATCAGAATCTATCAGCCAAAAAAAAAAAAAAAAAATCAAAAATTGGCCAGCACTGGTGTGCCATTTTATGTCTGGGGTGTCCGGCACACGGCAGGTTAAGGATGGCTGATTAAAGTTGGTTCACAGCCTACACACATATCCAAAGCCATTACAACACTACAATCACACTCACAAGCTCTTCTCACCCTACAAACAGTCTCTACCAGTCAGCCTAAGCCACTGGGTTGACATACGTTGGCTGTATCGTCCCTGCTTCAGTAGGGATAGGCTGGTCCTGCAGTGGGCTTCAACGGCTGCTGCTGATGAAGATATATATATATATATATATATATATATATATATATATATATATATATATAATCCACTCGATGTAGTGCTGCTCTCGGGTGTCTGCCCTTTCCTCTTCTCTCTCCATTTCTTCCTTCCTCTTCTGTCTTGGTTTACTTCAATCTTTCCTCATCCTTCCGCCTATGGGTGACTTTACACTCCTTCTTTTGTCTTTCTTTCATTCTTTCTTCCTCCTTCTGCCTATAGGTGACTCTACACTGAGTGACAAGCCTAATAGTTTCCCGTACACCAGGAAACAATTTACTACGCTGGGCGGTAACCATATAGTCAAATTATGGCACCTGGTGGTTTAGTGGGTAATTACAAGCACTCCAATCGGATTGAGCTGGTGAAGGTTTATATCCAAGGGGTGGTTGGGGTTATTGCTCATGTACTGCCACTCAGGGATGAGTGAGGCTGGTCACTCTCATCTTAAATGTCAGGACCAAATTGCCTAGCCCTGGGCTTCTACGCTTCTCATGGGGCAAGGTAGAATTGGATGATGGATGGATATATATATATATATATTGTAACGTAGCCTATGATTTCATCATCCTTTGTATAATTCTAACGTACAGTATGCTGCGTGTTTGATCACGATTCGCCTCGTGGCTTCCTTAGTGACCAAGCTTCCGTGTTCTACCTCACTTCCCCCTTCTCCTCCCTTATAGTAGAGTAAGTCGTTCTTTCTGTTGTTCAGAGCAGGAGTGTCAACTCTTTGTCCCCTATGGCTTCATTTGCACGTCCTTCTTACATGTTGTATCAAGCTCTGCCGGCCCCTATATAATGAGCTCAGTCTCTGCATTAATTGCCACTTAGATCTACTCCTCATTTTGTTCACATCTCTGTCCTTCCCTGTACAGTTGTTATTATTTTTGTGAGTGCTCAGGAAGTCTCCAACCATCTAGCTGCTGTGTAATTTGCGTATAAGTGTTATTACATTTTTTCTTGTACTGTATAGCACAAGGTGTTGGTTCGTGGGCCTGGTTAGGTTTTTGTGATTAATGTAAAGTTTTACTGTCAGCCAGTAGTAATAATATTTTGTATCTGTAATAATATATCTTGCTTTAACTGAGCATTATCCGGTTTTCTCATTTTATCAGGGCTGACTTAGATAAATTTACTCTTGCTAATTTCATGTTAATAGAGGCTATTGCAGTTAACCATATATTTAACCTGTTTTTTGCTATTACATTATCCTTATGAGTCCTGAATGTTTAGTTGTTAGTTTGAGCATTAAACTTTAACTTGTAATTTTACCTAACTCTTTTGTTTTGAACCTGGAAATTTGCGGGACAGTAGTGATTTTAGTATTCTCACTTGAAGTGTTCATTATCTCTCTCTGTTCCGTAAGATAAATTTGGCGACCTCTTATCAGGATATTCAGGATATTATCATAAGGATATTGCTTGATATTTTGTGACTGTGATTTACTCATGATGTCTACTATTACTACGCTTGATGAAGCCAAAGATTTTTTGTCAAATATGCAAACAGTGTGTGATGTAGAAAACAGAACAAAGAATGAACTTAAGCCTGTTGCTCAACAATTGGGAATTGCTGTTCACTCTCATCATTCTAAAGATCAAATTGTTGGCATGCTTAATAAAAGCTTGTTTGATGTAACTCCTCCAGATGAGCAAACGCAGATTGAAATAGCTAAGTTACAGCTAGCCCTGCAGGAGGCTTGTGCTAAGGAGGCTGAATTTCAGGCAAATGCTCGTATTCAGGAGGCACAGGCTCAGGCAAAAATTGAACTTGCTAGGATTCAGGCAGACCATGAGTATCGCATGAAACAAGGTGGAACTGGATCATCTAGCTCTGATGATTTTGATGTGGCTAAAAATGTTAAACTTGTCCCTCCTTTTAATGAATCTGATTTAACAAAGTATTTTCAGTTGTTTGAGAGGGTAGCTACAGGTTTTAATTGGCCCAAAAAGTATTGGCCAGTACTCCTTCAAACTGTTCTCACCGGTAAAGCTCAAGTAACTTATGCATCTTTGCCTCAGGATCAATCTGATAATTATGGTGTAGTTAAGAGCTTGATTCTTAAGGCCTCTGGGCTTGTTCTTGAAGCCTATAGAGGAAAATTTAGGACAACTTATAAGCAAGGTAAGCAATCCCATGTTGAGTATGCAAAAATCAAAGATCTGTTAGAGCAGTGGTTAAATTCTAAGAATGTAAATTCTGATTTTGATAAATTTAAGCAGATGATTTTGCTGGAGGACTTCAAAAGGTGTATTAATAAAGATGTAAGCCTATATCTTGATGAGAAAAGAATAGATAATTTGTCTGATGCTGCAGTTTTAGCTGACGAATATGTTCTCACTCACAAGAGATATTCTGAAGAAAAAAGGAAAGCTGAGAGTAAGTACGTTGCCTCTACTCAGAGTACAGGTAACAGGAAAGAGAATAAAGATGATGTTTCTCAGGAAGTAAATACCAGCTCCACCTCTAGATTTCAGAAAAGTAAATGTACTTATTGTAGTAAGCTTGGTCATACTATGGAGAAATGTTTCAGGAGACAGCGTGATGTGAACAAAAAGGAGTCTTTAAATATTCAGTCAATTGGTCTAGTGTCCACCCTTGAGAGTTCCCAGAATTCTTTAACCGAGTTAACTGAACCTGCTTTGAGGGGTAATTTAAATTCTCATGATGAAGCTCCTCTTTTGAGCAGTAACGTGGGTGACACTCTCAAGAGTTCATGTGCTAATTTCCTGTCTGATGGTTTTGTCAGTCCTCTGGACAGTAATGACACGAAATCAGTTAATATATATCGTGATACAGGTGCTTGCCAATCCCTTATGCTGACCAGTGTTCTAGGCTCTAATGTTAATTCCTCTGATGAAACTGTAATCTTACAAGGTGTAGGGAATAATTACTTCTCTGTCCCTCTGTGCAGAGTGAATTTAGAGTCTGGTTTTGTTAATGGTTCCGTTATGGTTGGGTTGGTTGAAACACTCCCAATGTCAGGTGTAACTTTCTTACTTGGAAATGATATTGGTGGAAGTCAAGTGTGTCCAGCTCCTCAGTTGTCTAGTGAACCAGTGACTGCGACCGAGGATTGTGAGGGCCCTGACGTGTTCTCTGCATGTGCTGTCACTAGGGCTAAGTCTAAAGTTACTGGTGACTTAGAGGATAATGATGATGATGACGTTATCCTAGCTGACACTTTTCTTGCTAATTTGGACCACTCACCAGATGAAGCAGTACCCCGTAGTGTTGATAATTTGTCTCGTCAAGAGTTGGTTGAGTTGCAGGTTGCTGACCCTGAGTTGAAAGGTCTAGCTAACTCTGCTTGCAGTGAGGAAGAGTCAGCTGGTGCTTCTACTTGTTATTATATAAAGTCAGGAGTACTTATGAGGAAGTGGAGACCCCCAACAGCATCAGCCGACTGTGAATGGGAGGTTGTACATCAAGTTGTCATCCCTCGTGTTTGTAGGCAGGATATCATTAGAGTGGCTCATGATTCCAGTTTGGCAGGACACCTTGGAGTGAGGAAGACCGTGGCACGCATTTTGAAACACTTCTACTGGCCAGGTATCTTCAGAGATGTTTCCTGGTATTGTAAGTCTTGTCACACCTGTCAAGTTGTGGGGAAGTGTAATCAGACCGAAAAGGTTGCACCTCTATTTCCCATTCCTCCTTTTGAGGCGCCATTCACCCGTGTGTTGGTGGATATTGTGGGCCCTCTTCTTAAGACTTCTTCAGGATTTTCTTGTGTGTTGACCCTGATTGATATGGCTACTCGTTATCCTGAAGCCATTCCACTTAGAAATATCTCAGCAAAGAACGTGGTTAAGGAAATGCTAGGGTTCTTCACAAAGTTTGGTCTGCCCAAGGAGGTACAGTCAGACCGGGGAAGTAATTTCATGTCAAATGTTTTCAAGCAGTCTCTGAAAGAGTTGGGCATCACCCAGATCACGTCTTCAGCTTACCATCCCCAGACCCAAGGAGCGTTGGAGAGATATCATCAAACACTCAAATCGATGCTCAAGAAATACTGTTTGGAACATCAGAAAGACTGGGATAAAGGTCTTCCATTCGTTGTATTTGCCGCAAGAGAATCTCCAAATGAATCACTGGGCTTCTCACCTTTTGAACTACTGTTTGGCCATGAAGTAAGAGGACCCCTTAAGCTACTCAAGGAATGCTGGCTGTCGGAGGAAGATAACGTCAACCTGCTGGAGTATGTGATGAAGTTCAAAGAATGGCTGTCCACTGCTTTACAGCTGGCGAGAGCGAATTTAGGAGCTGCTCAGGAGAAGATGAAGACTTGGTATGATAAGAAGTCCAGGTTACGCCACTTTCAGCCAGGAGATCAGGTTTTGATTCTGCTACCGGTGCATGGGCAACCTCTTCAAGCCAAGTTTAGTGGTCCTTATTTCGTGGAGAAGAAACTCAGTGATGTCAACTATGTCATCGACACACCAGATCGTAGAAAGAACAAGCAACTTTGTCACATCAACATGCTAAAGTTATATCACAGGCGGGACGAAAATAACCCAGTCTGCACTGTAGCTGTTCCACCTGAGTCTGCAAGTGAAGTTCTCCCACGCAGCATGAGCCTGAGTGATAGTTTGGGGAAGAATCCTGATATCATGAATGATCTCCAGAGTAAGCTTTCTCATCTATCTCCCGAGGAAAGGCAGGAGTTTTCGTCATTACTGCAGGAGTACCCACAAGTATTCCGTGCCACTCCAGGAAGAACCACTGTGTTGATGCATGATGTCGATGTTGAAGACGCAAAGCCAATTAAACTGCCTCCTTACCGTGTGAACCCAGTGAAAGTTCCTCTCATCCAGAAGGAGCTTGGCTACCTGTTGGACCACAAGATGATTGAGCCCTGTCAGAGCGAGTGGAGTTCTCCTGTCACTCTAGTCCCTAAGCCAGGTGGGTCACAGCGGCTTTGCATCGACTACAGACGTGTTAATCAGATAACCAAAACAGACACTTACCCTCTCCCTCGCGTGGAAGATTGCATAGACAAGATCGGAAAGGCTAGGTACATAAGTAAGTTTGATTTCTTAAAGGGATACTGGCAAGTACCTATGACTGAACGTGCTAGGGAGATCTCATGTTCTGTAACACTAGGAAAGACTTTTGCATGTTCTGTAATGCCATATGGTATGAAGAATGCACCAGCCACTTTTCAGAAGATCATGAATGTTGTAACAGAGGGTTTGGCAGGGTGTGTTGTTTATATTGATGATGTATTAATCTTCAGTGACAACTGGAAAGATCACCTATGCTATGTCAGTAAATTTCTTGAGCGTTTGGTTCAGGCTAATCTTGTAGCTAATTTATCAAAGTGTGAGTTTGGTCAAGCTAAAGTTCAGTACCTTGGGTACGTAATTGGTGATGGACACGTTGCACCACCAGCAGCTAAGGTTCAGGTTATAAGTGATCTTCCCAGACCTAAAAGTAGGAAAGAGCTACAAAGATTTTTGAGAATGGTAGGTTATTACAGGAGATTTGTTCTTAACTTTTCAATTCTTGTATCACCATTTACAGACCTACTGAAAAAGGGAGTTAAATTTGTCTGGACCGATAACTGTGAATCCTCTTTCAGCAAACTTAAAGGTATCCTATTAAGTCAGCCAGTGCTCGCTACTCCAAATTTTGCTAAGCCTTTTAAGATGGCTGTTGACGCAAGTGATACAGGAGCTGGGGCTGTTTTGCTGCAAGAGGATGATCAGGGTATTGAACGCCCTGTATCTTATTATAGTAAGAAGTTCACTCCACCTCAAAAGAACTACTCAACTATTGAGAAAGAGCTTTTGGCCTTGATTTTGGGTTTACAGCATTTTTCATTTTATTTGTGTTCTGGTTTTGACCCCATGGTCATTTATACCGATCATAACCCACTGAAATTCTTTAGTAAGTTTAAAGATAAAAATCAGAGATTGACAAGATGGAGTCTACTTCTTCAGGAGTATTCATTAGACATACAATATGTCAAGGGGAAAGAAAATGTTATTGCAGATTGCTTATCTAGACTTTAGACAGATTGTTTTAGAGTAATAAGAAATTTCCTTTGTAAATTTCTTTTTCGTTGTGGGGAGGTGTTACATAGCCTATGATTTCATCATCCTTTGTATAATTCTAACGTACAGTATGCTGCATGTTTGATCACGATTCGCCTCGTGGCTTCCATAGTGACCAAGCTTCCGTGTTCTACCTCACTCCCCCCTTCTCCTCCCTTATAGTAGAGTAAGTCGTTCTTTCTGTTGTTCAGTGCAGGAGTGTCAACTCTTTGCCCCCTATGGCTTCATTTGTTTGTCCTTCTTACAAGTTGTATCAAGCTCTGCCGGCCCCTATATAATGAGCTCAGTCTCTGCATTAATTGCCACTTAGATCTACTCCTCATTTTGTTCACATCTCTGTCCTCCCCTGTACAGTTGTTATTATTTTTGTGAGTGCTCAGGAAGTCTCCAACCATCTAGCTGCTGTGTAATTTGAGTATGAGTGTTATTACATTTTTTCTTGTATTGTATAGCATAAGGTGTTGGTTCGTGGGCCTGGTGAGGTTTTTGTGATTAATGTAAAGGTTTACTGTCAGCCAGTAGTAATAATATTTTGTATCTGTAATAATATATCTTGCTTTAACTAAGCATTATCCGGTTTTCTCATTTTATCAGGGCTGACTTAGATAGATTTACTCTTGCTAATTTCGTGTTAATAGAGGCTATTGCAGTTAACCATATATTTAACCTGTTTTTTGCCATTACATTATCCTTATGAGTCCTGAATATTTAGTTGTTTGAGCATTAAACTTTAATTTGTAGTTTTACCTAACCCTTTTGTTTTGAACCTGGAAATTTGCGGGACAGTAGTGATTTTAGTATTCTCACTTGAAGTGTTCATTATCTCTCTCTGTTCCGTAACAATATATATATATATATATATATATATATATATATATATATATATATATATGTGTGTGTGTGTGTGTGTGTGTGTGTGTGTGTGTGTGTAACTCTTAATTGTTGTAATAGGTGAGTCTTGAGTTTTTATTGTTATTTTGATAATTGAAGAGCAGGAGGAGTTAAAGATGAATACAGAGAGTTGATCTTGATGTATTATCTTCAGAGAAAGCCTTAAGTTGAGCAGCATATAATACAGAGACAATATACTTAGTAAGTCTAGTTGGACCCCTCTTCTTAACCTCCTACTCCCTGCTACCTTCGGTTCTATGCTCTGTCTCCTTCTGACCTGAAAATCACATTCTCATATTAGCAGGGCTTGTGTCACGTGGAATAAACTGATGTGAAGTTTCTAGAAGCCTGTGTGTGAGTATGTTTGTATGTGTGTGTATGGTCACGATGCATTGTTCGTGTGCCTATCTAGCTGACACACTACTATCTCATCCCCTGACTCGCTGCTTCCGGTGTATTGTCAACATTCCTTCACTTTGGGGGAAGCGATGGCTGAATCGGTAGAGAGGTGGCCTGCGGTCCTGATGGACCCAGGTTCGAATCCCGGCTGGGGCAGCGAACAGTTTAAGGATTTGAATTTCATAAAAGCAGACTTTCTTGATCTACCAGATGACCCGCCAACATGTCATAAAAGTACCCCCGCTAATACCAATACACCAGTCCTGTATGAGACAGCCCTAGCATGTATTCAATATGGACAGTGGGTGTTAGCGCCGAAGTGGTGACATGTAGAGAGGTGTATGGTGTGCAGGAGGACTACTGGGCCTTGAGAGCAGGCTGTGAAGCCTATGCCCAGAGTCGGACACATAAAAAAAAAAAAAAAACAGAGTTGCAAGCTCATATCCTGTTCCCAGGCTTGTCTGGTGCTCTCTCTATCTATCTATCTATCATGTTTTCTATAATGAACTGTATTTATAATATGGAGTCCTGACATCGCTCAGTCACGCTGCTGGAGGTCCTCCTACAGCAATCATCATTGACATATACTAATCTATTAATACATAATAGTCTTTTTCTTCAATCTTAATACATAATATTGATTAAAATATTGTATAGGTATAATATTGTAATGATTCAGTAATAATACATTTTAAACAAGTTGTATACATAATTGAATATGGATAAATTGGTTATTGTATTACATTTTGTAAAATGTGTATGTATAATAGTAAAATGCATATATGCAAAAAAAAAAAAAAAAATAGTTCAAAGTTAAGATTATGGTAAGAGTTATTAATATTCCATACTGAGCTAATGTTACTTGTATACTTTTATATCATGGGTCATTCTTCTTCTTCTTCTTCTTCTTCTTTTTTTTTTTTTTATAAAATACTATATACAATATATGTGCACTTCATACAGGGGGGTTGGTGTGGATGATTATTTTACCCCCACTAAATACTGACTCCAAATTTGCAATTCTTGCATGCATTCCGTGCATTGCGAACAGCACTACTGCAAATACAATACAGAAGATTATAAAGACAGTAGGTGCTGGGCTATACACATAATATGGGTTGAACATACTCAAACTCAAATCTTCCCAGGGCTTCATTGTTTCATTGATCAGTTGCATAGTTTCAAACTTAGGTGAGGTCAACTTAATACTTGTGCTCATGTTTCAGTCCATATCAGGCAGTGGGTGGAAATGTTTGTGTGTATGATTAAGGATGGCGTAGTGATTGATGGTGGATAAAGTGGACATGGATGGTGTAAATACCGCACAGTAGTCTGGTGCTATGTATAATCCTGATGCTGATGTATGAGATGGTGGTATATCCGGGCAGACTATGTAAACTGATGTGTTATGAGTGAAATAAAAAAAACTGTGAGTTTCCGATGCGTTGATGGTGTACAAGCTTATCAGGAGCAAAAGTGAAGTTACAGTGATGATGAATATTGTTATTTCTTATGATAGCCATTTCACAAGGGACTGTTTCAGAAGGCTGAAACGTGAAAATGTACGCAGGACAAAGGTGAACAGCATGTAAGGATGTGCAGCACTTTCGTTCAATCGTTGATTCACTTGCGAAAGTGACAGTGTTCCGTCTCTTGGAGACCATGATGAGTTCGGTGTCTATGTTGATGTTGATGGTGACCAAAGTATTATTATTCTTAGAAAGGAAGGGGTTTATTTGGTATACTGTGAACAGGTCATCAGTTCTGAATGGTACATGAACTACTACTGATGTTGGTGTTAGTGTTGCTTCTAAGTATGGATAATATTGCATGAATTCCCTACTTCGGAACAAGGGCTTCAATTTATGTTTATGTATGCCTTGACTAATTATCTGACGTAGCTCATGAACTGGAAGTAAGTCAATCGTGATCTTGCCATCACCAGCAATCGAAATTCCTTGCATAAGTGCCCTGTAACGAACTCTAGTGTTGTCTAATTGTAGTAGAATTGTGTCAATATGTTCTGTGATGATGGAGAAGTGTTGGAAAACTGTTATGTTACCTTCCATTTCATTTATTTTATCTACACTTTCGAGAGCTATGTTTTCTGCCTTTTTCAGATTTTTCACAATTGTCTTCATTGCTGAGTTATGTCCTGTGATGAATTTATCTTGGTATGTTAGTACCTGAGCTATTTTATTAAATTTGTTGTTTATTTCTTTAAGGTCTTCCTCTGTAGCCAATCCAAAGATGTTCCCAAGAACTGCGCCACCAAGGTCAAACAAACCGCGCTTTTGGCGAGTACGTGTGATGTTGTTCTTGTCGCTCAATACCTCCGTTCCATGAGATGGGAGATCTTGGATCATGATGAGCATTGATGACTTAGCCTGTTCTAATTTCCATTTCGTTAACTTCACTATTTCATCCACTTCCTTTGTGTTATGTGCTTGTGAAACATAGCTTCCTATCATGAAGTCAGGGTTCTCATGGGTCTTGCGATATTTTCTAGATAAGAAGGTAATTCATACAAGTAATCCAGACTTATTTCAGTACTCATGACATCTTTACGATTGAAGTTGTGGCCGTTGGAGCTATGAGGCATCCTTGCCGTACTATGTGTTGGAGGTCTAAGTGCGCATATCCTCTTGCTATGTAGAGGAGAATCCATAGCATAAGTCCCTTCATCGTTACCTACCGACAAAAAAAATCTATTAATTTGCTAACATGGTCATGCTGTGGTCGATGATAGTGAGTATGTGCGATACGGTTGATTAACGTAGAACAATAACTTGATTGTTATTTCATTTATAGAAGGAGTTTAAATCGATATTTAAATCTCGTAAATGATGTACTGTAGATTTTATTGGAACAGTTGCACCTATGTTTGATTGTTTGGCATTTGACCTTAATTTATTTTTGTAATTATTGTTTTCTTGATTGGTTTCATGAGTTACGTTCGCTTGTTTGGTTGTATCCGAGGCTGAATAATTATTGGATAGTTCCCTTTAAACTCGTTTTAAATGGTCAATATGAACTTGTTTCTCTTCGCCACTAGACAGTGACTTAATTAAAACTTTGTTAGCTTTTATATTAATTACTCTGTATGGGCCCTCAAATTTTGGGGATAATTTATTGTCTCTCGTATGAATGATACCATAAACAATGTCTCTTAAGCTGATAGGTGAATCTCTTGCCTTCTTGTTGAATGCCTCCGTCATTTCTTCCTTGGACATCGTCAATTGTTTTTTGACTCTTTTGTATATGTCCTGGAATTCACGTAAACGGAGTTTAGAGTAATCATCGTAATTGTATATGGGAAGACTGTCACCTTCTAGGAGCTCATATGGTAGTTTTTTATCTATCCCATATATAATGAAATGTGGTGTGTCACCTATGGATTTAATTATAGATCCATTAATTGAGGCTTCTACTCTGGGAATCCAATCATCCCAGCTTGCATAATTTTCAGAATGTGTTGTAGCACATCTAACACTTTTTTGTTTTGTCTCTCTACTAACCCATTAGATGCTGGGTGATAGGCTAAAACGTTAACCTTTTTGATGTTGTATTGCGTACATATTTCTTGTAAGATATCAGAATTAAATTCTCCTCTGTTATCACTTATTAGTACCTTTGGGGTAGTAAAGCGACATATTACATTATCTGTTATTGCCTTTGCTACTGTCTCTGCTGTTTTACCTTTAATTGGAGCTAAAATGACATAACGGGAAAAATGATCCGTTGCTACGAATTGTATGATAATGGCATCTTGAGTAAATCAATAGCGACAACGTCCCATGGTTGATGCGGTACAGGGTAATTATCCATCGGTGCAGTTGAAATTGGGTATCCTTTGTGTTTTGCACATGATTCGCATCTGTCTATATGATTCTTTATATCTTTTCGTGATGTTGGCCAGTAATATAACAACTGGACTTGTTTGAATGTCCTATCTTTTCCAGGATGTCCTGGATGTGGGCTATCGTGTATCGTTTGTAATACTTGGGGTATCATGTCATTAGGTACTACCAACTGGTTAGTATTTCTTTGGCGTTTTTGTTGTCCTGGGTTGATCTTGTTTAAAGTATTATTGATTACTGTGAATTGTTCGAGTGGTACATGCAGTTTGGGTAATTGTATGTCATCTCCACTTTCTAACTTGTATATAACGTAGACCATATTGGGTCAAGTCTTTGTGCTTTTCCGATATCATCGTGGTTTGAGATGTCCCTTTTGAGATCTAATGCCGCGACCTGAATTGTGTTTGGGTTCCTAGATAACGCGTCGGCTACTATATTCATTTTGCGTTGTATATAGTGTATACTTACACTGTAGTTTTCGATTGTACTTTTCCATCTTGGTCTCCTCCCAGAGAGGAGTTTTTCTTTAAACATACCCACTAGTGGTTTATGGTCGGTGAATAAGTGTATTTCGTAACCATATAGCAAATCTCGAAACTTTTGTAATGCAAAAACCACTGCAAGTGCCTCTAAGTCTGTAGTGCAATAATTTTTCTCTGCACCTTTTGTTTGTCTGCTGGCAAATGCAATTGGTTGATTCTTTCCTCTTTTATCTTCCTGCATCAGTACAGCCCCTAATCCTTTAACTGATGCATCTGTACATATAATAAAAGATTTTGTGAAATCCGGATATGCCAAACATGGTGCATTTGTTAGTTTAATTTTTAGTTTTGTAAATGCTTGTTTTTGTCCTTCTTCCCATTGGAATATAGCATCTTTTTTGAGTAGTTGGAATAGAGGAAAGGCTATATGAGAGAACTGTGGTACGAATGACCTATAGTACCCAGCTAGACCCAAAAATTGTCTTACTTCGTCAGTCGTAGTGGGTTCAGGAAAATCTCTCACTGCCTGTATTTTGTCATCAGTGGTGTGAATACCATTAGAACTTAATTTGTGGCCTAAGAAATTTATTTCCTTAAAGCAAAATATGCGTTTAGAAGGCTTAATTTTTAAACCAGCATCACCAAGCTTTTGTAAGAGTAAGTCTAATTTCTTGAGATGTTCTGTAATATTTTTCGTTGCGATTATAATATCGTCAAGATAAACAAATATTCCTTGTCCTAAAATTTCGGACAATACGTAATTCATAATACGCTGGAATGTGCCTGAGGCTGTCCTCAGTCCCATCGGCATCCTTGTATACTGATAGTGTCCTCTATTTGTGGAAAAGGCAGTGTATTTACGTGACTCATGTTCAACCGGAATTTGGTAATAACCATTTAGTAGATCGATTGTGGAAAATACATTATTTTCCGGTCCAATATTCTGTAGGATGTCGCTTAGCAATGGCATGGGAAATCGGTCTGGGATTGTGTGATTGTTTAGTTTACGGTAATCTACTACCGCACGCATTTCTCAATTTCGTTTGGGAACGAAGAATAATGGGCATTCCACGGGGAGACTGATGGTTCAATAATTCCAAGTTTTAACATTTCATCGACATACTGATTTGCAAGTGTATGCTGAGATTGTGGGATGCGGTAGGCTGGTACGAAAATTGGTGGTGTTTCTGGGTGCACATTAATCTTGTGATTAATCAGGTTAGTACACCCTAATTGTCCTCCGGGTAATGCTACGGTAACTCTGTGTGTTTCCAGCAGTTAACAAATCATTTTCTTCATCAAATTCACCTGAGTGAATTAAATTCTCTTTTATGCTTTCTCTATCCGTAGATTTTATCTCACTTGTCACTCCAGCTATAACTATTTCCTTCACAGGGGCGGGACATTTTTCAATATTAACTATGCAAGTCCCCTTTTTCAACTGTACTTCCCCATTCATGTGATTAATTATGAATATCTGAGTTTGCCCTTCGTCGTTCATCTGACATAGTGCGTTTTCTACTGACAATCCCTTTACATAATTCTTCTAAGACAAGAACACTACTAGTCTGTAATTTGCTCTGTACGGTAACTTTTATATATGTATTAGGTGCTATAACTGAATCATTGGTGAGATGGGCGGGAAAAACTGTCAAATCAGTACTTTTACCTCTCTCTCTCTCCCTCTCTCACACAAATTTCCAGCCCTTTCTCGTTTAATGGGTAATGAGATCTGATACTGACTTCCTTATCATATCGTATCACTTCGAAGAGATTGCTGCCTTATCAATGACCCTGTGTAAATCTACTTGATGACGTGGGGTAGCTTCAGAACCCAGGGGTATTATGCCTAAAGCGCAGTAGTTGTGTTTTACCATGCAGTATTAGCTACGTTTACTTGGACGCTCCAGCAGCACTCAACCTTTATCCTACCGTAGGTCCAGCTTATCCTTTGCTGTGTTATACTTTTTTTTTTTTTTTTTTTTTTTTTTGTGTCCGACTCTGGGCATAGGCTTCACAGCCTGCTATCAAGGCCCAGCAGTCCTCCTACATACCATACACCTCTACATGTCACCACTTCGGCGCTAACACCCACCGTCCATATTGAATACATGCTAGGGCTGTCTCATACAGGACTGGTGTATTGGTATTAGCGGGGGTATTTTTACGACATGTCGGCGGGTCTTCTGGTAGATCAGTAGAGCCTGATTTAATGAAATTCAAATCCTTAAACTGTTCCCTGCCCCAGCCGGGATTCGAACCTGGGTCCGTAAGGACCGCAGGCCACCTCTCTACCGATTGAGCCACCGCCTGTATGATGGCAAGGTGCTTAAAACACTCATTATTTTACATTTAACCCATCATGTCCCGAGGTTTTCCGCACCTCCGACATCCCCCAATCCCGAGGTATTTTCGATTTTTTTTTTTTTTAGCTAAAACCTCCGCTTTTGGTGAGAAACATCGAAAATTCATAGAGAAATCACTCACCTGAGGTTTAAAATACTCGATCCAGGTAGGAGTTCCTCCTTACCTGACTGGGTTTTCTAACATGCTGGCACCAAAGAAAACGAGTTCTATGGGAGGGTAACTATTTCACACAACTCATAAACGGTATTTATTTATTTACTTGGTACGAATTTATATGTAGTATGAGAGTATATTGGTTTTCAAGCAATAATATAGGCATTATAAGCATTGTTTCACTCACTAACTAATCACCATACCTGACCTTTTTTTGCCACATTACCTGATCATTATTTCTGACTGTTTCTTCTTCTAATGCTATGTACACTTTGTCCTCCACATTGTCATCGATTGGGGAATCACTCTGGCCCTGAATATCTTTACTGGCCAGGTCACTGGTAACAGGTGAATTGCCGAGACAATGGCGTGAGGGGGGGAGGGGGGAGGTTATGCGGTGTAAGGCATTGTCCCTGCTTGGCATCTTGTAGAGGAATAGAGGAAGGTGTCCCGTGTATACTATGAAAAATCACGCGCGAAAATTGAAAATTGTGCAAATTAGGGACCTTGCAATTGCACGATGTACCAGTACATCGCCGGGACTGGCAAATGCAAAATGTTGCAACGTACCCATACGTCGATGGGATGGGGCGGGTTAAAACTGCATTGTTTACTGCATTATTTAATGTTTATATTGGCAGGAAACGGACCTCATTCAGACTGCTGGGAGGTGAAAGTGTGTTCAGTGGTCAGTCAGTATAGTCACAAAAACCGCAACTTTGGCTGCTAGCTTGGCATGAGTGTGAATAAGTCAGTGAAGTGTATAACCAGACTCCCTGCACAACTCGTAGACTATAATTATGCAATTTTACACTCTCCCAGCAGCACCACGTCACCACTATATTTTGTGTAGCCATGGCCACATACTAAAACCTTGTGTTATAATGGCAGACAACGGACAGACATGCATGTTAATGGGAATATTGGTCCCCCTGGATGAACAGTGTGTGAGTGTAGACTCATAATTAAATAGTATAATGCGTCTAAAGCTAAGGAGGGCTTGAATGTGTAATATTTGTATGAAAACTAATGTATGAATGTTTTAAAGAGAGTGCGGTGTGGTGCGGTGAGGATCTGTCCGTTCTCCCCTTTGAGGCTAAGATGCGAATGAATGTGTTTGAATGGATGAGTAAATGGGGAGTGTGTCGTCCTGTCTCGGCTACCTCCCTTCCCTTGGGGGAAGCAGCCTAGGTATATAGATAGATAGATAGATAATATACGATGATCTGTGTTTGTGGATGTTGTGTCACAGCTATCCAGACTAATGAAATATCACCTCAAAGAAAGCAACATCATTTTTGGACTGAACATCTGAAACACCGTTATTACAATAAATTATTATATTACAAGATATGCGTTCATTATGCAAATACAGTATCTCATTACCTCCGCATGATCCATCAGTATGATGATTCCACAACATTTTCGCCCAGTAAGCCAATAGCTGTCCAGCACTCAAAGTAACTATAATCTTAGGCAATCTACTTATACCATGGTTTGCAAAAATAACGACTGTTTTTCCTCACAGTAAAACAGACTGCATGATGCACAACATAGCATGACCGTTGTGTCAGATGCACTGTCATGAATCATTTGTGGCCTTCCTGATTCAGCAACAAATATGTTACAGCAGTTGCGTTCATTATGCAAATACAGTATCTCATTACCTCCGCGTGATCCATCAGTATGATGATTCCACAACATTTTCGCCCAGTAAGCCAATAGCTGTCCAGCACTCAAAGTAGCTATAATCTTATGCAATGTACTTATACCATGTTTTTCCTCACAGTAAAACAGACTGCATGATGCACAACATTGCATGACCGTTGTGTCACATGCACTGTCATGAATCAGTTGTGGCCTCCCTGATTCAGGAACAAAAATGTTACAGCAGTTGAGTTGCACACTCACTAGACTCAGGTGAACTACGTTTCGAGACACCAGACACAAGGTCATTCTAACATTTATGCTCAGCTACAGTTGTTCACCACACTGTATGATGAACATTAAGACTCCAACATTCATCCAATGCAGGTTATTACATACGGAGTTACAGATCACCTCAGAACTTCCGCATAATCACACCCTTCATCTTTCTAAATGAAACACGACAAAGTTTCGATACATGCACCCCCACCACCTGTCCCCCCTCCCCACCGTTCCACCTTGCCTCACAGTCATCTCCTGTCAGAGAAACAATGGGAGCCAATGGCATTACTATTTCCTTTTCTCTCTACATTCCACTATACATACGTGGCAAACACTTGTATTTGTAGACAGAGTATGACTTGATAGAACATTGTTTCCGTTGGTACTAGATACTGTAACGGAGGGGAAGCTCTGGCGGGTCTGCCCATTCACTTACTAATACTACGATGTAAACAAACACAGTGGTGCCACATTTCACCAAGCACACCATCCGCTGTACTCGTTAGAAGTGGAGGTAACTGTACAGTGGTAGAGTGTGTGTTTCGTACACGGGTGAACCAGGGTTCGCGCTCCGCCACGGTAATAAACTTTAGGAGTGTTCACCCGTCTACGTACTGCATTGGCGGACACAAGGGGTGCTGTGGTTGAACCAGTGTCGCTTTGTATGCTTGCACCGTCGGCTTGCGTGGGCCGATTACACTTGGTTCACAGACTACACACACATCCAAAGCCACTCCAATATTACAATTACACTTAAAAGCACTTCTCACCCTACATACAATCGCTACTAGACAGCCTAAGCCACTTGGTAGAGATACATTGGCTGTATCGTCCAGACTTCGGTCGGGATAGGTCGGTCCTGCGTGGATACTCAAGCGGCATATATATATATATATATATATATATATATATATATATATATATATATATATATATATATATATATATATATATATTACCGGTGTATGTATGTTTGGGTGGGAGGGCGGGTGGGTGTATTTTCATAGCCCGTTTTTATTTCTTATGGACATTTTTTAGACTCTCTTGTCTTTCGGTAAAAAATATTATGTCATTTCATTTTCCTGTAGTTCTTCGTTTTTAAAGATATGAATTTCTAAGGTGGAAAATAGATCTGGGATAATGATGATGATGATGATGCTTATGATGATGATGATGATGAAATAATGTTCATTTTCACATTCTTTTAATTAACTTCCGTATTTTCCTTACGTTGTTTTTTTTTGCTTTATCAGTCAACATGTTCTTTTCATTTTTTCGCATGCCCTACCCGCAACATTAATGTCTGCATCCCATATTCGACTTCCCACATATCGTGCTACGTTTTTAGCCTATCCTGATATGTAATTTCACATCTCATGCTCGATTTCTACTGAGTTTTTTTCCTCGGTTTGCTTGTAACTATAACTTCCACGCTCTTCTGTTATATTTCCAGTGTCTCAAATATGATGCATGGCAAGACTTTTCCATTGTTCTTTCATTTTCGGAGCATTAACTTTTGTCCTCTGAGTTGCTTACTTTTTTTTTTTTTTTTTTTTTGTGCTACATACCTTTTTTCATTCTCACAATTTTTTAGAACTTATCGCATCCAAGGTAGAATTTCCTAATGCATATTGTTACGTCCCCGTCTCACACTGCCACAGGTTCCAACAGCAGAAGTTCAGTATAGGAAGGACGTTGCGCAGTGAGCTGTTCTTCCTAGAGATCATTTAGGTATACAGTATACAGGATCAGCTCAGGCTTCGTAAATAAACGCTGTCTTCCTAAGTTCGCAGCCTTTATTTTCCAAATAATTACACTGAATGCTCTCCAACCTCACTTCACTATTTTCACAGGCACTGGAGCTATACAAACTTTACCAACTGCGATTACGCTTAATTAACAATACCTCACTATTTTCACAAGTACCGAAAATATACGAACTTCACTGACACTGCACTACACTTTGAACTGAAAACCGACTGAACATGCCCTGGTCTCTTTCCCATCTTTATAAGCTTCCTATATTCTAGACTGTTCTACATTTCTCCACAGTTCTAGCGTATTCCAGAGAGAGAGAGAGAGAGAGAGAGAGAGCATGGTTACAACAGTTACCAACTCGGAGACATCCAAAATATGCCAGAGTTATCTTACATAACACTGTTAAATATTTAGCATACAAGTTTAAAGAAACAATCAACCACATAACTAAAACATTATACGGAAAAAAAAGAGCACAAAAATTAATACATAACTTATGAAACAACTACGCTCACAAACAGCAGGCAAACTGGCAACTCTGATTCATACCGGATGTACCGTAAACATCGGGAATCAGTGAGAAACATCCAGAATATCTAACTACCAAATCCTGCTTCTTAACAATATTATCATTCTCGTATGTTGTAATTTCCAGGGTTTTTCTTTTAACAGTTTTCTATGCTGATTTCTAATTCATATTTATTTATTATTTTACTTTTTCTCTAGCCTTTTTTTCATTTTGTACTAATTAACTTGCTGGTGTTTCTTTGTACATATTATTTTTTCACGTTTTTGCTTATTGTCAGTGCCACTAGATGGTAGATTGGTTGTTGATATTTTTGATAAAAGTTCAATGATAGTCACGTGTACGTCTGTTATAATGGAAAAATCTATTTTTAAAGTGGTCTTGATAAATGGAGTCCGTTTACCACTGTATTACACTGACGTATTTTTGCAAATTCGTGCTTCCTTCAGACAATTTTATGAACTTGGTGTGTTCGAACTGGAGGAGTGTGATATATTCTTCGTTACATCCTTCAGTAGAGATCTTCAGGAATTTAAATGAAATCGTAGCAAGGATATACTAGCACGAAAAGACGTCCATTAGGTAAAGAAATTAATGATGCAATGTTCCTCGTCTGTTAACCTGGCACATCTTTCTCTCACGGTGCGTAATTGTGTTGTTTGCTTACGTATGTCTTCAGGGCAAGGCCAGAAAATTAACTTTAAACAATTACACTCTGCCTACTCTAACTCGATGGAATATTTTGTTTGCTTGTCACGTTAGACTTCATTGAGAAACGGTACGTAAGTGAATCAAAGTAAGTATCCATGTGTCATTTTATAGATCCATTTGACTGCCTAAAGCCAGAATTTTGTTCTCACTTTTGTGAATGATATTTCTTCCCTTCACTGACGTTCAGCTTATGCCAAGCCCTATAAATGTCACGTACATCGTAATTTATGCTAATGTTACCGTATCAGAACATGCGTCCGATCTCGGCTTGATTGAAATAGACCTTTACGCCTTTGAAGTGTGTTCATTATTTTAAAAAGATCGTAACGGTTGTTGTACAGGTAGACAAAAAAAAAAGTTACTTATCTCAATAAGTAAAGTGCACTTATTCTATCATGAAGATCACTAACACTATTTAGCTCGGTTAATAAACAAGTTCGTCAGATAAGACGGCCGAGTTGATTAGTAAGAAAGGAGATTGCTTTTTACCTGATGACCAATGTTCACCAAACATCATGTAAATGCTACTTGTGCTCAGGTTGTGGGAGTTATCCAGTTCCTTCAGGAAAAAAACAAATCGACTATAATTAATGTATACCAACCTTGCATTGTAAAATTCTCTAAAACGAAGGAAGGAAGCTTCTCTTTCCTCGCAAGAAATAATATATATATATATAATCATCAGCCGTTTGACTGTCCACTACAGGACCGGCCTATCCCGATCGAAGTCGGGACAATACAGCCAATGTATCTCTACCAAGTGGCTTAGGCTGTCTGGTAGAGATTGTATATTGGGTGAGAAGTGCTTGTAAGTGTAATTGTAGTGTTGGAGTGGCTTTGGATATGTGTGTGTAGTCTGTGAACCAAGTGTAATCGGCCCGCGCAAGCCGACTGGGCACAAACATACTTTATAGTATGCGACACTGGTTCAACCACAGCACCCGTTACGTCCGCCAAGCAGTATGTGGCCAGAAGAACGCTCCCAAAGTTCATTACCCTGGCGGGGCGCGAACCCTCGTTCTTCAGTGTGTGAAAACGCACACTTTACCTGTGTACCACAGAGGCTCCATATATATATACTACTGACGACAGAGGTCCACTGCAGATGCTGGGTCAGAACTAACACCATTCACTGTTCATTATCACACTGTTCTTGACAGAGGATAACAGTCATTTTGAAATAAAGTAATTATAAAAGTAACGAGTCAGCTTCTCCGAGTATAATTATAATCGATCTTTATATATATATATATATATATATATATTTATATATATATATACTCTCTCTCTCTCTCTCTCTCTCTCTCTCTCTCTCTCTCTCTCTCTCTCTCTCTCTGTATATATATATATATATATATATATATATATATATATATATCCTGTCTCTCTCTTTCTCTCTCTCTCTCTCTGTATATATATATATATATATATATATATATATATATATATATATATATATATATTTGTGTGTGTGTGTGTGTGTGTGTGTGAGAGAGAGAGAGAGAGAGAGAGAGAGAGAGAGAGAGAGAATGCAGATTTGTGTTTGGATAAAAGTACTATAAAAATATAGTATTTAGTTTCTAAGATATAATAGTAAATGGACTGATCCGTATTTTCTGTGAAAATAGGCACGTAGAATTAGAAAATAGATAATTTATTTGGAAGAAATTAATCACTAGCTGAAGGAAGGGAAAGGGAGGAAAACTAGGAAAGAGTATCTGAGTAATTAATGTTATATGTATCGTAATGGTATTTTGTAAGGTTTGAACTGGCATGTGCTTGTCCCCTTCACGTCATGTCCTCCCTGTAGTTTTGCGTACATGATGCAGTTATGTTAATTTGAACGGGTCTATAATTAGGCCATTTATGGTAATCTGGTCAGTTAAGTCCCTCATAATTATAGTGGACACTTGTCAGCATTTTACTGCTTCGGCTTATTAATCTAGAGTGAGCCATTGGGGCAGCCGTCATTCATCAGTTATGATGACAGCTGTACCGAATTATAATGACATTCACGGGTAAAACCACGGACAATTAACTTTTCAGTCCGAGGACATCATTATCACCCGAGTTGTGAGGCACTGGGTATTGAAGAGGAGAGCATGCTTGATGTTGTCTTGCTTCTCTGCTGCTGATTCTTTTGGGTAGAGGACTCTGAACAGTTCGGAAGTCCCACGACCCACCACCAGCCTATCCCATCGCCACATATGTACTGGCCAGTCTACAACGCACATTTTCACAAGGGAAGGTATGCTCGTCGGTAGTGGAAGCTCCCTAACACCCATACCCTAGCGATTTACATTTGGATATGCTGATTAATATACTTTTGTACCTTATTTATGCAGAGTAGGGCGATTTTGGAAGGATCCACGTAACACAGAAAAAAAAAGTAAGGTGTATTAACATAAATCGCTTAGGAAATGATGTTAGTGGCTTCCTTAACCGACGAGAATACTAGCCAAGGTGTATGCCCGGCCCTGTCCCACCATCCATGAAGTACCGTCCTGCCCAACTCTTTCCACAAACCCCACCTTATTTCTACACCCCACATCGATATTTAAAAAGAAATCTGTTCCCAGCACCAAACCCGGGCCTCATACAAGTCCCATCTTCACAGGCTGTGCTCGCTCTGCACTACACCACCACCACCACCCACCACCATTCCTGTAGATCTCACTCACTCAGCCCTTCCCCTTACATCGAAATTTTAAGAGAGATTTGCTCGCATATCAGTGCCACACTTTATTTTAACAGAGAAGGTTCGTCCTTCTCTGTTCCTCCACCCACAACCACCACAGACCATCCTGCCCACCCTTTCCCATCCACCCCATTCCATTTTCTACTCTCCACATCGGACTATTAAGAAAAATAGTCTGTTCCAATCACCTAAGCCGTCCCTCATACAATTCTCATCTGCACGCGGTGAAATCATCACTACCTGTCACACCACACACCACCATCTTAGCCTATTCCATCTGCACTATCCAATCCTTTCCTCTTACCCCATCTATTTTTGTCCCCCAGCTTTGATTTGCGCCTAGCCATACTTCCCGCAGCACAAATGTTCACAGCATATTCATCCCCTTGCATGCCCTACCACCCACTACCAACCTATCCCATCGCCCGTTAAAAGCCAGTCATCCTATCATTTCCCTGACTGTGACGTAATATAGGGATGGTCTCGCTAAAACGATAAAGTCAGTATGTACTGTACTGTGTCTTGAGAATCAAAATAGTTGAAGAAAATTTAATATCATATAAATATGCGCATGGATGTGATGACAGATTGAAAGTAAAGATCATAATTCAAGTTAAAATTCTGTGGAAATCAATATACTTCAAGAACTAAATTAGCTTTTATCAAGAAATGTCAGCTTCATCTTGACTTTGTTTCTGTTCGAACTGGGTTTTCGCCCGAGATGAATTCAAGAAATCGTGCCTTTTGCACCTCGTGAAAACACCTTAACCCCTTCAATCCGACGAGATATTTTTTTATATAATATTCTCGCGACTACAGGAGATTTTATTCCGTTTAGGCAAGACGTCTAATAGTGACAGGGTGAATTAAGGCTGTCCCTAACTCCCATTCGGAAATTCTCCGAAGACGAATACAGTCGCATGGTGGTAGCAGCAACATAATATAAAATGAAGGTCATTGGAATGAAGTGGTAAACCCCTTCACTCCGATGACAGTTTACTCATAACTCCAGACGACTCTGTTCAAGTTAGGAAAGATTTCCGATTTGAGAGTGTTAGATACATCCTCCATTAACCTGTGTACTACTAGGGAGCTCTCCGAAACTCAATAAATCCATCTAACACCTTCAGGCATACTATTATAAAAGACGTCCCTGAACTGAAGGGGTTAACTGTGTGAAGGGGTGGACAGACATGAAAGTGTAAGGGAGAGCCTCTGCAGACAGGCCAAGCAAAACATGTGATGAGGACCTCGAAATGGACTTCAGGGTTAGAGGTGTCGACCGCAGAGCTGTAGCCATGTAGTTTGGACACCATCCGCCAGGTAAACAAGGCAGATTCATGCAGGCGTTGAACGCTTCTTTCAGAATGAATGTGTAATCAGGAAAAAAAGTTCGTCTTACATTCCGCTACGTCGTCTCCACGTTTAGGACATGCTCGTCACTCTTCTCCCTTATCCATGGGAAACATCTACGGGATTGGAACATACCAAGTCTCTCTCAACCAAGGAATATTTGCTAGCTGAGGAAAGTGAAAAGTAAAAGAGGTAAAATTCTAGGTGAACTTGTCTCCGATTGTAGGCTGCATTCAATCACAGAGGCCGTTGTTAGGTTCAGTAAATGCTTCGTGACGTGTATAAAAAAGCCATGGGTCAACCTGAGGCTCCTGGTCTGCTGCCATCGCCTCAATTTTTTTACTGCTTGTTTTTGTCTACCTCAAGGCCCTTACGATCTTGATGGAAAAAGAAAAAAAGGATTAGTTGATAGACAGATGAATAAACAGACAGACATACAGGTGGATAGATAGGTAAGTAGGTACAGAGAGAGAGAATTTTTCTATTATAAGCTCTTACCAAGTTTAATTTCAACCATTCCCCCCTCCCTCTTCGACCTTCATTATTGTTTATCAGTCCTGTTTTGCCCCTTCCCAACACCACTGTTCCCTATCAACTCTGCATTATCACTTATTCAGGCCTCTGTGGCCCCTCATTCCTCTGTTGCTCTGAATTCAACGCTCTGTTGACTTTTTTTAAGCCCTCTATTACCTCTTTCAGCCCTATCTCGCCCATTATTCAGCACTCTATTGTTCGTTATTCAGTACTCTTGCCCTTATTTATTCAAACTTCCGTTGCTCCTCATTCAACCATCCAGTGCCCCCCATTCAACCTTCTGTTGCTCCTCATTCAACCTTCTGATCTCCTCATTCAATCTACCGTTGCCACTCATTCAACTTTCCGTTGACCCTCATTCAACCTTCTGTTGCTCCTCATTCAACCTTCTATTGCTCCTCATTCAACCTTCTGTTGCTCCTCATTCAACCTTCTATTGCTCCTCATTCAACCTTCCGTTGCTCCTCATTCAGCCTTCCGTTGTTCCTCATGCAACCATCTGTTCCGCCTCATTCAGCCCTCTTCTGCCCCTTACTCAGTTCTCTATTGTCCCTCATTCATCCCTATTCTTAAGATGTGAAAAACACTAAGGATGATGGATGATAATGACTAAGTCTTTTATCAAACCAACAACACCTTCTAAAACTTTTTCCCTATCATCCTATTCTACTTCACTGAATCCTTATACAGTTCTATTTTATCTCATAACCGGCCAACCTGTCCTTTTTCTTCCCTGTTTCACGCCTATCAACGCCTTCAGTTTGGTGATTTTTTTTCTATTTCTTGCTACCTCCACTCGACATCATTCAGCTTAGGAAAGGTATCATGTACTGAGGGGGTTAATCAATGCTGCATCTAACTCCTTTAGTTGGAGAAGTCTCTCGTAAACTTACCCATCTAAAGACAGTGAAAACTGAAAGATTAAGCAGTTTTATCCTTCGTTAAACCCTCCTTGCCTTTTCCGGCCTAATTTTATCGTCTTTAAAGCCCATATTTTCTCCCCTTCTTAACCTGTTTCCCCCTTTTTACCTCCATTCCATGCCCTTTAGGCTCATTATCAATCATCTTCACCCCTTTCATCTCCATTTGACACCTTTTAATTGACTTATCTTTTTTTTTCTTTCTTCCCTTTTTAAGTAATGTATGATCCCAGCCCACGCTTTTTCATCTTATTTTTTTCACCTCGTTTCTTATTTGACCTTTTTAAAGACTTACAGCCTTCTCGAGTCTTTAATTCTGTAAACCCCTCTTTATCCATTTACGAACACTCCTCCGTCAATTTTCATCCCCATTTCAGCCTTACAATCCACATTAGTCTCCCCTCAAGGCCTGTCACGATTTAAAACCAATCTCGATTTAGCCTCTCTCCCCCCTTTTCGTCATTATTCTACTATAACTCTTCTCCCCCCTTCCACGTCTTCCACGTAATCTCCCCTATTCTCCCCTTTGAGCCTATCTCAGTGTAGGCTGCATCTACTTTTAACCTTTCCCGCTCCGGTTTCATCCTTACTCAACCATTAATTCTCCCCTTTCCCCACCTTCTCCTCCAGTTTCTCGTCCCCCCTGCCTTTCCTCCTCCCTTTCTCTGGCCCCTTTAATCCTTTCTGCTCATTTTTCATCCTTACTCAACCATTAATTTTCCCCTTCCCGCACCTTCCCTTCTAGTCTCCCGTCCCCACTGCCTTTCCTCCTTCCTTTCTCCTCCTACCACTGCGCCTGACCGCCGTACTAGCAAGACGTCCTTCTGGTCCGCTCTGAAAATACCCACAGCTAAGTGCCCTGTTTCAGTATTGTGCGTGTGTGATTACAATAGTGTGATAGTCCTGAGTTTGAGTGAGTGATTTGGCTGATTGTCTGGTCGCTAAGTGTAGTTTGTAAATGTGTAAATACGGTTTGTTCAACGTCTGTGAGTGTTGTTGGTGAATGAGTGTTTGATTTGCTTTGTTTGACAGACAGCATTGAATAAGAGACTCAGTTTACTTCTGTGAATCTCTGTGACTGAGTGTAGAGTGCTTTGGTCGCTGATCTACACTGCTGTTAGGTAAGAAAAACAATTTATATTATATATATAGTTTTGTTTTACCTTGGCACCGTCTCTTTACCCTCGTACGCAGTTACTTCAGCCGTCTCCCGCCAGAGGGCCGGACGAGTTACCCTCGGAAAAAAATAAGAACTTATGCTTTGTACATTTATTTTTTGGTCTCAGAACTAATTTAATATTAATGGATTAAGATAGGATTCTTTCCTATACCAGTGATTCATTATTTTATCACTGTAAACGATAAATCAGTAAAACAAGGGATCACGACAGTGTTGTTTACATTTTCAACACAAGGCAAGTCTTGCTGTTATTGCCCAACAATTTTTTCTTTCTACTTGCACTAATTTTTACAGAGAAATATCTCTCCCAGTTCTTTACAGGTAATCGTGTTGTGACCTTACTGTTATACTTCAGACTGTAATATAATTATATTTCTCCATTCCAGGTAACGGTTAGCTTTCCTTTCTCTGGAGTAGATTACTGATAAATACTCTGCAGGTACACATTACTAACCAGTAAGGTAGTCATTCCTGTACAGTTTTAAACAGCAAGACCCACCCACCAGCGAGACCTTCACCTGTAACAATTACACAAATTGTAATTGTTTTACTAGCACGTTTTCTAAAGCAACTGATCATTGTTCCAGTATCTCTTCCAGGTGCTAATCAACATTATCTGATTCTGTTTCTCTTATAAGTCTTTGCAGTATATTTAAATTTCAGAATGCCGCGGAACATTATTTGCGTAGCCTGCTCCGGCAGTTTCACTGGATCCTTTTATGCGGACCGTTCCTTTGTTTGCAGGATGTGCAAACTACATCAGAGCTTGGAAGACAAGCTGACCGAAGCCACAAATAAAATTAACAGCCTGACCCATAAATATGATGTGTTGGAGGAGTTCATTGCCAGCAACATTGGACATACTATGGAGGATAGCTCCACTGCTTGGGCAACCGCTGTCCAGGCTGACCATCCTCCTCCCGCTGTAGTTACTTCTCCCACCACCATACACAATGAGTTCCAGCCAGTGTGGAATGGTGCCAGGTTCGTGAGAAAAAGGAGCATCATTTCAGTAGCCACATATAACAAATTTCATATTCTCGCAGATGTAAAGGAAGAGCCCCATGAGGCATGGGTTGTGGGGGACTCCATCATCCGTGGTCAGTTGGTGGAATTTTGTAGCCGGACACCCTCTAAATGAAAGCATTTTTGTATTCCAGGTGCAGGAGTAGATGACGTAACAGAGGCTTTCGATGACGTTTTTGAGAACGTGGAAAATGACAGCCTTGTTATCATTCATACAGGTCCCAATGATGTCATGCAAACCTGATCAGAGGAGCTCATGGAGAAGTACAGAAAGATTATTCGATGCTACAAGAAGAAAACTAACCATATTTTACTTTTAGGCATACTCCCAAGGATTGACGCAGGGAATGCCTTCTTCAGCAGAGCATTTAGTATAAATAGCAGAGCCAAGTCACTTTGCCTACAAGAAGGAGTTGAGTTCATCGACACGTGGAACCAGTTTTATGAGCAGTGAACACTATTTGCGAACGACGGACTATACTTGAATTTCGTTGGTTCTGCCCGTCTCAATCATTTGCTTAGTGATCCCGTATTTTCTGGAGAAAAAACAAGCATAACGGGAGGCAAACGTAGATGTCATATGATCCAATAAATCAATAAGTAATGGAAGCTCCCCACATCGGAAAACAAAACACATTAAAGCTATCCTTGTAAATAAGCATAGTCTGCGTAATAAATTTTCTTATTAAGAGGCCCTTGTATTTACCAAAGATTATGATGTAATTAGTATAACAGAATCGCGGCTAAATACTGAGCAGAGAGATTTTCTAGCAGAGTTTAATTTACCAGGCTATCACATTTTCAGTAGTGAAAGGATGAACTGAACAGGGGGCAGAGTGTTGTTATATATTAAATCAGGATTTCATCCAGTCGAAATTATCAAGCCATGTGCTGAAAATATTGACACTGTTTATATTCAGCTTAGGAATGAATCTTGTCATAAAATCACTTTTGGGTGAATTTATTGTCCACCTGGTCAGCCACTCAACATCGATAATGAAATCTACAATCAAACTGCCGAAATATCTTGTATGCAAAGCACTGTAATATTTGGTGACTTTAATTTATCAGTTCCAAAATGGGGAGAAGCCCTATCCTCATACACAGGGTTAGACCAATATACAAACCTGCAGGAAAGTTCTTTGTATCAACTTGTAAATTATCCGACACGTGGAGCTAACATCCTAGATCTTGTCTTAGCCACATCAGAAAATGCAGTGAGTAATGTTGTTGTAGGAGAAGAATTTGGTACAAGGGATCATTGCATAGTTTCATTTAACATTAAATTCAGTGAAGACAGTGTCAAGGCCAGTTGCAAGAAAGGGCCTGACTTTAAGAGAGCAAATTTTAAGAAATTAAAGGCAATTGCAGGTGCAGGTGACTGGTATCCTATTGTCGAAACTTTAGATATCAGTGATGCATGGATTATTTTTACAGAAACTCTCAACAGTGCCATCAGGTTATGTATTCCAATGTGCAACAGAAAGCCTGCCAAAAATTCTAAGCCCAAATGGTGGAACTCCGACATTAAACATCGTTTAGAAGCAAAAAATCTTGCATACAAGAATTATCATACCACAAAGAGTCAAAGTGATAAAAATGAATATGATGCCCTTTGACGAAATGCCAAAAAATTAATCAAATGAAGTAAGAAAAACCTTGAGACATATTACTAGTATCAGTAAATCAAATCCCAAAGAATTTTTCAGTTACATTAGAAGCAAAAAAGTAATAACTCCATCAATCGGTCCCTTAATCACAGATAACGGAGGGCACACTGATGATGAAACTGATGGCGAAAATTCTTAATACTTTCTTTGCGTCAGTATTTACAACAGAAAATATACATACGATTCCAACTGTTTCCCCCATTCCTATAGAAGAGGGCAACATAATCACTGATATTACAGTTAGTGATCGCGACGTACTGCTTGCAATAAACAAATTAAAAGAGAATAAAGCACCAAGACCGGACAAAATATCTCCACGTGTTTTGAGGGAACTACAGAATGAAATATCAAAGCCCTTATCTGAACTTTTTAACTTATCACTTAAGAACAGTAACGTGCCACACGAATGGAAGCTTGCTAACGTAACCCCAACATTAAAAAGGGCAACAGAAGCAACTAGAAAACTACCGCTCAATTAGTTTAACATCGGTGGTTTGCAAATTGCTTGAAACTATTATCAGAGACAAGTATGTGAAACACTTAGAAACAAACAATCCCATAAAAGATTCGCAACATGGTTTTCATAATAATCGCTCTTGCCTCACGAATCTGCTGGACTTATTGAATGATATATGGAACATGTACCATGAGACTAAATCTGTTGATGTGGTCTACCTTGATTTTCAAAAGGTTTTTGACAAAGTTCCACACGAAAGACTCCTTCAGTAGCTAAAGGCACATGGTTTCAGCGACAGTGTTCTCGGGTGGGTAGAAGATTGGCTCACCAGATGAAAACAAAGAGCTGTAATAAATGGAAAAGAGTCAGACTGAATAAATGTTACAAGTGGAGTGCCGCAGGATTCAGTGTTAGGTTCTATTCTTTTCTTAATATATGTAAATGATATTGACGAAGGATTGTGTTGTAAGATTTCAAAATTTGCTGATGATACTAAAATGTATAACAGAGCAGATACAGCACTGCAAAGACAGGCAATTCAGAGAGATCTTGATCAACTGTTTAACTGGGACAAAGTCTGGTAAATGGATTTCAATATTAGTAAATGCAAAGTGCTAAACATTGGCAGTGACAATGTAAGATCAAGTTATTGCATGAATAATGTCCATCTTGATAGGCTAAACCATGAAAAAGACAGGAGTTATAATAACAAATTATTTGAAACCATGCAAGCAGTGTACAGAAGCTGTGAAAAAAACAATAAATTGATTGGATTCACAGGCTGAGCATTGAATATAAATCAGATAATATTGTACTCACTTTGTATAATTCCTTAGCACGCCCACACTTGGAGTATTGCATTTAGTTTTGGTCACCGTATTATAAAAAGGATATGGAAAAGCTTGAAAAAGTTCAGCAAAGGAAGATAAGGATGATACCTAGATTGAGAAATAAACCATACGAGGAACGTTTAGAAGCCCTGAATCTCTTTACCCTAACAAAATGGAGGATACAAGGAGATTTAATTCAAGTATTCAAAATATTCAAAGGACATGATAACATGGCAATCGATAAATACTTCACATTTGATCACTCAAATTATACTAGAGGCAATGGGCATAAAATAATTGGCAAATGATTCCAGTCACATGAAGCTAAGCATTTCTTCTTCAATAGAGTTGTAAATATATGGAATACATTGCCCTCCAATGTAGTAGATTGTAATACAGTACAAACCTTTAAAGGTCGCCTGGATAAGTATTTGTCCTTTAACCCCCAGCTTAATATGTTTACTCCTGAATAAAGCACTTGTGTATGTATAATTTTTTATTTTAGTTTACTTTTTTTTAGAGCCTGGATCAATTTATTAAATGCAAATATAGTATGTGCACAGACTAGGATATGCACAGATAGCCCTGAGTTAACGGTCACTACTCATACTTTCGACCTGTGATGGGCTGTGGATCACTGAGGGTCCCTGTTTGTTACTTAGCAACCATCAGGATTTGTTTAATGTACCAGGGGTCACTGCTTCAGGAGGTGACTTGTGTGCATGTCCAGTACAGGAAAGTTCCTATTCTCAGTGGAATGAATGGAGCTGGGGCCTGATTGACTGCTGCCTACCTTAAAAGCGCCAGGCAGGGCCGCCGCACCACCTCTGAACATCCACACTGTGCACTCTGCAATTTCCACGCTGTGTCTGCAGACACCCTGTCAACTCAACGTACCTGTACTGACATGCATTAGTTATTTACTTATTCGATTATTCATTTTGCTGTACTACTTTCTCTTCCAGGTTATTCATACTGGTAGCTTATAGATAATATATTATAGCATATAGCTTTTCCTTTTCAGTCTTTCCTGTGAAATTTCAAGTCAGTTTTTCCATGTTGCATGGTGGTTTTTCTCACGTTTTCTTGCCAGTTTTAACTGGAGGGTGTGGAGGCGGGGGGAGCCCTCTTTCTTTACTATCCTTATCCTTCAGCATGTAGAGTTAGATCTCGTGGTCATAGTCTACTCTGTAACAAACAGCCTCGGATGGACCATAAGGTCTGTTGCTGTTTGCTTTCCTTTGTACTCCTTTGCACTCCTTTGTACTCTCCATCTTTTCATACCTCTCATCCCCTCTTCCCTTTCCACCTCCTCCTGTCCCTGCTCCATCTCCCCTCCACTTTCCCCTTCCAACTCTTTCTTTTCCTTCTCCTTCCTCTTTTCCTTCCTGCTCTCTCTCGTTTCCCCAATTCCCCCTTTCCCTTCTCCGTCTCCTCCTCCCTCCCCCCACTGCTTCCTTTTTTTTCCCTCCTCTTCCCATCCGCTTTCGCCTTTTCCCCTCTGCCCCTCTCGGCCCCTCCTTCCCCTCTCTTCTTTGGCTAATTCCCACACAGGGAGGGGAGGTCCCCGGGTCGTCTCCAGCACTCCCTGTCAATTTATTCCCATTGCCAATCCAATTCCCTGCGGTAGTGGCCCGTGGCGGCGTGGGGCGTGTCTCACCGAGGGAGTTCCTTGTGGAGTTCGCTGTGGTTGTAGAGTTAGGTGTGGTTGTCGCGGTCGTTGTGGTTGTGTTGTTCGTTGTGGTTGTAGCGGTCGTTGTGGTTGTAACGGTCGTTGTGGTTGTCGCGGTCGTTGTGGTTGTGTTGTTCGTTGTGGTTGTAGCGGTCGTTGTGGTTGTAACGGTCGTTGTGGTTGCAGTGTTCGTCGTGGTTGTTGCGTTCGTTGTGGTTGTGGAATTCGCTGTGGTTGTGTTGTTGGTTGTGGTTGTGTTGTTGGTTGTGGTTGTGTTGTTGGTTGTGGTTGTGTTGTTGGTTGTGGTTGTGTTGTTGGTTGTGGTTGTGTTGTTGGTTGTGGTTGTGTTGTTGGTTGTGGTTGTGTTATTGGTTGTGGTTGTAGTTGTGTTGTTTGTTGTGGTTGTAGTGCTCGTTGTGGTTGTAGTGTTCGTTGTGGTTGTAGCGCTTCTTTGTGGTTGTAGTGTTCGTTGTGGTTGTAGCGCTTCTTTGTGGTTGTAGTGTTCGTTGGGGTTCTAGGTTTCGCTGTGTTTGTTGCGTTCGTTGTGGTTGTAGCGTTCGTTGTGTTTGTAGCGTTCGTTGTGGTTGCAGCGTATGTTGTGGTTGTAGGGTTCTTTGGGGTTGTAGCGTACGTTGTGGTTGTAGCGTTCGTTGGGGCTGTAGCGTTTGTTGGGGTTGTAGCGTTCGTTGTGGTTGTAGTGTTTCGTTGGGGTGGTAGAGTACTGGGATTGGGTTGCGGCTAAATGTTGTACTGGTGGCAGGGGCTTGTGAACTGGGTACAGTTGGGCGTGAGGTTTGTGAAATTGGATACAGATGAATCACGGTAAAGTGAACATGCTCAAAGTTTGTGTGCCGCTGCTGTCCCGAGTGAACGTGATTGTTGTACGGACTGTGGTTGTGGTTGTATAGGGTTGTAAGGATTGTTGTTATGAAGATGGAAGGGTTAATTTTGGGTGAAGGTTGTATTTTTGAGAGGGGCCATTGGTTGTTGCGGGAAATGTTTGTAAAAATGATTATGGCTGGAATCAAGGTAAAATAAACATGCCGTGGTTACGTAAAGTAGCAATGCTAGTGCTGCTGCTGCTGCTGCTGCTGATGATGATGATGATGATGATGATGATGATGATCCAGAGTGATACAGAAAGTTATACTAATGTGGCTGTAGAAGTAAAGGAGTTGACTTGTGTTGCAGAGGAGGTTGTTAGTTGGACTAAAGGTTGTAGCTCTAGAAATGGTTTGTGGATGGTGTACATGGTTAGGGTTGAAAGCACAGATAAAAGGCATTATTTGGGGTACATACGTTTTGGTGGGCATGTACTGGTTGGTGCTCCCCGATGTTCGAGTTTGTTGGAAGTTTTGTGGTTGGAGTTGTGGCTGGTTGTTGAGGCCGTCGTGTTTGTGGAAAAAGGTGGATGTGGTTTGTGGTGTGGGTTGTGAATGTTGCTGGAGGAGAGATTTATGGAAATGGTAAGAATGGTAGGAATCACGGTAAAATGAACATGATCTGGGTCTGAATGCTGATGATGTCAGTTATTTTGTATCCCAGACTGTTGTAATGGCTGGGGTTGTATAGAGTTGTGGATGTAGGGGAGTTGGCTTGGGTTGTAGCTGTGAGAGGGACTTACAGAATTAGGTTTACTTCTGGGAGAAGTTTAGGGAATCGGTTATATATCCATGTCTCTTTACGCGATTTAAAATTGACATATCTCCATCTTTGACTGCTGAGTTGTAATAATGGACTAATATTAATATACAACGTTAATCACAATGGAGTGTTATAAAAAGGATGTAGGGGTTAGTTTTGCCTTTTATGCAATTAATCCACATGGAATACGCTGAAAAAAGCAAAAATCTGGGTCGTTAACGTGACGAACTATAGTTGGAATCACGGTAAATAAATATGCTCCTAGTGTATACGGTGTAGCGTCAATATCGAGTGTTCGAGCTTGTTGTACATAGGGTTGTGGTTTTAGGGAGACTATAGGGCTTGTGGTTGTGGCAGTGCTGGGATTGCTTCAGGTTGTGATTGTTGGTGTGATTGTAGGCGACGGGATCTGTGGTCGGGGGAGTAGTTTATCAACTTGATGAAGACGACGATGATGATGATGATGGTGATGATGATGATGAAAGAACGATAAAAGGAATTTAATTTACGTATGTAATGTACTGTTGCTTTCCGGTGGTAGAATGTGTTCTACGGTTTGCTGTTGTTGTTTACTTATGCAAGAAAAAAGGATCCAGAGGCCCGGATTGAAAAGTTTGGTGTGGAGTGAGGGTTGTAGAGGTTGTGTGATAGAGGTGGCAATTAGCTTAGGTTGGGAGTTGCAGTTTTGAGAGAGTCTTGTGGTTATGAAAGGAGTTTGAGCGATAAGGGTTGTACGAGTGGTGTGGTTGGTTTGGGATGAGGATTTTGGTCCTGGGTGGATATGCTAGTACAGACAATTGTAGTTGCAGCTGTGGAAGTGGTGGTGGTTGGTTTAGGGTATAGGTGATGGTTTTACGACTGGTGGGGTTGGGTGAAAGGGTGTGTGATCATGAGAAAAGTTTTCAGAGATAGTTAATAGGAAGTGTAGTTGTAGAAGGTACTGAGGTTAGCTCGGGTCGTTGGGGGCGATGTAGTGGGCGTTGAAAAGGTTATGAGGATTATTTAATTGTATAGGTGGAGTTGTGTGGTTGGAAGGGTTGTGCATGATGGTGAGTATAGCTTAATGAAGGATATGGTATTGACTAGGAGGACGAGAAGCTTTAGGCATGGAAAGCTGACTGTGATTGAGACTGACAATTATAAAAAGTGTTGTTAAGCTTGAGAATGAGAATTGCTTAAGATACAGACTAGATACAGTAAAATCCATCCTATGCAATTTACCATCCAACAAAGCTCCAGGTCCAAATTCCTCCAATTGTTTTGATAAAATGTTCAAGAGACTTGCTCCTGTTGTAGCTAAATTATTCAGACTATGCATACGTATGTCTTCATTCCCTAATTCTTGGAAAGAAGCCAATATCCACCCAATCCCGATGAAAGGACGTTCCTCTGACTCCTCTGATTACAGACCAATAGCTATTGCATCTTCTCTTGGTAAAATGTTTGACTGTAACTAATAAGCACATTGATAAACATCTTGAATCCAACAACTTAACAACTACGGTTCAGTGTATGGTTTTCACCACGAAAGATCTGCTATTCTAAAGATTTTGACAGGGTGTGGCACCATTCTCTGCTACCCAAACTCCCTTGCTATGGCTTACCATCTCGTGTTCCTCTGATTTCCTCATATCTCACCAACAGAAAGGTAAGAGTAAATGTAAATGATGTATATCCACTTTGCATTCTATTAATGTTGCCGTGCCACAAGGATCAATTCTGGCTCCAACCCTATTCCTAAATCATATTAATGATCTCTCACCTGTCTCCTGCAATCCCATTCATTCATATGCAAATGACTCAACACTTCACAGCTCATTCATAACTAAACACCTATTCACAAGGTTTAATATCTCAAACTCACAACTCTTTATTCTTGCAGGTGATTAGCATTCAGCTCCCGAATGCTTTTCTTTCATTTTAGATACTTTCATGGCAAATACTCAGATGAAGTTGCATTCATTGAGCCACCTCTCCACGCTTTCCCGGGTGCTACACCAGCATCTGGTAATGCTCATGACTGGGCTGTCACACTGCCATATTGCAGAATGTCTGCCTATCAGATTTTTTTTTTTCCAGACTTCATCTCTTTGCAACTCGCATCCCCAAACTTCATCCTACAGCTGATGAAGTCCAACAGTTATATTTTTTAAATGAATGGAGGACTCTTGTAATCTGGTCTATGGATTATATATTTTTCTTTTTCTTCCCTCTGTTCTGTTATTGTTAAGAGAAAGGAAACTTCCTCAGCAGTTTAAGTCTGATGAACTTAGAACCACAACACAACTAGGTACGAGTAGCTTACAAAACAACAACACACACAGGAATATAGACAAATAAATAAATATAAAATAAAATAAAAATTAAGAAATAAAAAAGTAAAAAATCAACAAACATCTGAATACAAATGATTTTTTTTTTTACAATTTATAATAGTATATACAAAAAAAAAAATACGTAAATGAAAAAACTAAATCAAATTAATTTATATTAAGAAATGCACATATAAACAATAACATAAAAAACAAGGTGGTCAGCCCCAAAACTTTTCCTCTTCATCTTCCCTTCCCACTATCTCATTCCCAACTCTCCTCCTCATTTCCCCCACTTCCCCCTCCCAAAAAATAAGTAAAAAATAAAACATAATAAATATAAATTTGAAATACTGTAAAAGCACTTTCATTCTGAACTGGAGGTTAAATTATGAATCGTTCATTAATAAAATGTACGGTCACCAGGAAATGACCAACTCTCCTGGAGCCCTCAGTGCATGCTAGTTCTGGTAACTGTAAACACACGCGTACTGTAGCACCAGTTGAGCAGGGCGGTACTCCCAAGGTGGATGGAAAGCTAATGAAAGGGAGAGCTGGAGCTCCCGTTTCATTAGCCCTCAAGACTACCTCCTGATCATCCCCCTTTGCTGAACTTTTTCAGTGTTTCAGTAACACAAAGAGTAGGCTAGCATATTCTCCATTACAAGTTTAACCAGGCCTCGGAGTTCCATGGTGGGGGGACCATAAATGCCCCCGTCATCCACCCCTCTCCCAATGACGACCCAGTGAGATGCCTGGAACCAATGTCTGACTCACTTTTTCTTCATTTCTACAACATTCGCGGCCTTTCCTCTAACTTTCTCTCTGCTTAGCACCACCTCTCCTATCTAAACATCATCATCTTTTCCTAATTGAGACTCAGCTGATAGCAAACCCTTCTCTGTATCCTCCTACTTTCTCCATACTCATTTCAAAGCCAAAGGTGGCTGCTGTGTATATGCATGCAACGACATATCTTGCTCTCTTGTTCCTGAACTTGATTCATCTGAATTCTCTACTCTCTGGCTTCGGCTTTCCTGTCATTCTCTAACTAAATGTATCTGTGTTGCTTACTTATCCCCTAATTCTACTGATTATGAAAAATTCTTTGCCTATCTTACATCTATGATGGAACACATCCTATCCATTTTTCCTTTCTCCAAAACCTCCATTCTAGGCGATTTCAATGCTCACCACCACCTTTGGCTCTCCTCTCCTTGTATTGATTCACCTGGTGAACACACCTACATCTTCTCTATCCTTAATGACTCACAGTACAGCAGATTGTACAGCACCCTACCTATACCCCTGACCTCCTTAGAAAGAGTCCCAACATACTTGACCTTTCCTTACAACAAATCCTTCTCCTTACGCTGTTAATCTTTCCTCTCCATTGGGCTCCTCCAGTCACAGCCTTATGACCTTAACTTGCCCTATTGTTCCAGTGCAGCCTGTGGACCTTCCAAAGAAATGACGGTTGTGGCACTTTGGAGCTGCTGATTGGGGGACCCTCAGGCAGTGCTTCTATGATTTTGCCTGGAATGATTATTGTTTCCATGGCCAGGAGACATCTGAGTGTGCCATGTACATAATGGAGGTCATTCTCTCAGGCATGGAAGCATACATTCCTTTCTCATATCCTTTGACTAATGCAAAAATGCCTTGGTTTAATCACGCTTGTTCTATGCTGTTCACAACAAGCAGAAGGCCTTCAAAAAGCATCTGAGCCAACCCAGAGGTGCATCTGATCATTTCCGTATTTCTGCCCAGAATCGTGTTAGGTCTGTTCTTCCCTCCACTAAAAGTATTTTCATCCATACTAAATATTCTGAACTCCCCTACACAAACTCTTCCCTCTCCTCCTGGCACCTTGCCAAAAAATTTTCCAACAACTTTACCTCATCATCCTGCCCTCCTGTTTTCCACTCTGATGGCTCAGTAGCTATTTCTTCTACTGATAAAGCACAACTCTTCGCTCAGACTTTCTCCTCCAATTCCACCTTAGATGACTCCAGTGCTGTTCCTCCATCACTTACCCCTTCTGACTTCCTCTTGGTTGACATCAAAATTTCTTGAATTGGTGTATTTTCTGCCATCACTGGTCTCAATACTAACAAGGCATATGGGCCCGATGGGGTCCCTCCTGTTGTCCTCAAGAACTAGTTCTGTGCTTACACCCTGCCTAGGTAAACTCTTTTGCCTTTGTCTGTCAGCTTACACATTTCCTTCTTGCTGGAAGTTTGCGCTCATTCAGCCTGTCCCAAAGAAGGGTGACCATTCCCAACCCTCTAACTGTGTACCAATTGCTTTAACATCCAAAGGCTTCTGAGCATAACCTCTTCTCCCCCCATAAAAGCAAAAAAAAAAAAAAAAAAAAAAAACTGTCTAAGATCACTTCCATATTTACACACAGCAGTAGGGTGTGATCCAAGCATAGAGGTGGACTTTCTGTGGGATGTAGAGGTGTTTGGAGGGCTCAAGATCACTTCTGTGCACAATTTTCTAGCCATAACCACACTTAACATACTGTACTGTACACTTAATCACACTTAACATAGTACAGTATACACTATACAGGCCTTTATCACTAATATACATCAGTATTGTATTAAAATTACTGTACCGAATTTCTCTACTGAACTTAACATACACTTTACATACACTTTATATACAGTGCAGTACATTTATTCACTACTATCACTTAATTACTATCACTGTTAATAATGTTCTCAGGTAAGTCTGAGGAAATACTGCTGAGTAAGCTACAGGAAGACTTGCTGCTGGTGGAAGGTTTGGACTCTGTGGGTACTGGCTTTGGCTTAAAAAAGTCAGAGATTTTCTTCTGCTTCTGAGCAGCACACTGTCTCCTGATCACATCAACTCTGATATCTCCGAGCACAGCATAATACTGTATTTTTCAAAGCCATCATACTGTACCAACCACTCTAGAGTTTTATCAAGGTGAAAACGGAGCTCTGACAGCTTCACTGTGGGTGGCATGTCTCCTTCATCACTATCACTATCCACAGTGGCAGCAGCAGCTTCCTCAGACACACTGGAGGCAATTTCTGCCTCACTCTGATGGTGGTAGCCCTGGTCCTGAGTGTCACATTACAGCCACTCTATGATATTCTCCTCCATGACGTCAGTTCTCCATCACCATGAGCAGATTCCATAAAATCCTCTGGACCAAAACCTGCGAAATCAACCTCCAGATCAATTCATTGCAGCAATTTGTTCCAGACACTGCTGCGTGGAGGCTTTAAATTCATCCCAGGCTTCAGCCCAGTTGAGCAGTGCATTGCAAATAATGTAGGCCTTGAAGTTTTCAAGTGATCGAGTTCTTCTGGTATCTTCCTCTTGGTCTTGTTCCTCCTCACTCACCTCCAGGCACTGCCCCAGCTGCTTGTTGCGGTAGTGCTGTTTGGTGGCCGTGATCACTCCCTGGCCCATGGGCTGCATTAAGGAGCTGGTGTTGGGAGGCAGGAAAAGCACCTTGATCCTTCCCCCATGAGCCTCCAACTCCTCTGCACTGGGATGTGCTGGGGCATTGTCAAGGAGGAGAAAGGCCTTGACTGTATCCCTGGCAATGCCCAGCTCCTCAGTCTGAAACTATATGATTGTAGGCACGAAGTGCTGTGAAACCACTCCAAAAACAACTCCCCGGTGAACCATGAAGTCTTGTTGCCCCTGTAGCCTAGATCACCAGGAGTTTGTCCATGATGTTTTTGATGGTCCTTGGCTTCTTGGACCTGCCAATCACCATGGGTTTCTGCCCGTGGGTCCCGTTAGCATTGGTGCAGCACAAGATGGAGATGCAGTCTTTGGCTGCCTTCCTCTCGATAGCTTGGTCTTAGGTAGGCTACTTGTTGGGAGACAGGGGAGTCAATTATGGATCGATAAGCTCAGACAGGATAAAAAAGTGAGACGTAGTGTCAACGAGGTGAGTTACAGCACTCTTGGGTTACGAAGTTTATTGCACAGTTATATTAATAGTGAGTTACAGTGTAACAGAGCGTGACTCTAGCGTCGGACCTTCTCTCTAGCCCCTCTCTCCTCTCCTATTCTCTCTTTAACCCCTTCACACTCTATCTGACCCTCATGGTAATGGGCCTTCTGTCCAACTCCTGACGAAGGGAAGCTCTCCGACATTATATACAGCTCGGAGAGGATGTGTGTGTGTGTGTTTTAGTGTCTGGTAGATTTCCATTCACGTGGACTAACCGACTAGGGCTGGTTACCCCACGTGTTTGAATACGTCATGAAATTCTTGGTCGTCTGGAATACGAGGATGTTTGAAATACATCATATGGTTAAGGATTCTTGATGGTCTGGGACAACAAGATTGTGGATAGACAGTATGTGAACTGACATTCCTAGTGAGAAGCCGTGAACGTTTCCAGCAGACACTACATCCTGTACATTGTGTTTATGAGTTATATATATATACTAATGCCTATATAGTGTCTACATATCAATCGGTCACGAAAAACTGGCGTACCACTGACAGTAAACATTGTCCCAACATAATGCATGCTATGTACACATTACAATTAACTTGTATCTTAATTAAGTGAAATACATAATACTGCAAAAGTAACATAACTGTATGAATATTGCATAATTGCAGTTACATCATGTTAATGCTATTGAAGTTACATCATTTTAATGGAGCTGTTATGCAAGTGTGACTAACATAACACTGTGTTAATGCAACTGTTACATAATTGTGTTGGCCATAAAGTTGTAGTTACATATTGTTAATGCAACTGCTACATTTTGTGTTGGCCAAAATATTTTAGTTACATGTTGTTAATGCAACCGTCATATAATGTGGTTGTAACAAAATGTAATTACAGAAATGTGGCAACTGTAGCATAATTGCATTAATGCAAGCGTTTGTAGTTACATATTTGCAGCAATTGTAACATAATTGCAGTAATCACGTGTGATCATTGTAGCTATATAACTGATACATATGTATATAATTAATACAATAATACCAATACAGTCATCATGAATCATCCATATTTGATGTAGTTGTTCATTTAAGACACCACAGGCGTATTAGCTTAGTTATGTGAGACACCACAGGTGTATTAGCTTATTTATGTGAGACACCATAGGTGTATTAGCTTAGTTATGTGGCACAGGTTATTTGAGACACCATGGGTGTATTGACTTAGTTATGTTGCACAGTTTGAGTAAAGATGACATTTCATGTAACTCATATATTGTTATTTTATATAAAATTATATATAAAATATTTACAATAGGTACATTATTCACTTAGTTTCGTTTGTACCACACATCACTTGATACTATAGTCCTCCAAAGGTTGTGAAGTCAACTCGATATGTTTGCTTATTTTAAAATTCATCTTTAAGTATTGGTTGCAAGTAGTAAAGTGTGTGGTTGAGTGTAGCACACTGTTGTTAGCTCCATATGTGTTAGGTATTTTCATGTGCTTTTCCTTCTCACTGTAATGTGAAGGATACATGTGTACTTTTATTTTGATTTTCTGGTCTAAGTAGGTTTTCATATATATCTATTATATGGGTACTCTTTACCAATGTGTATATACGTAAGGTAGTATGTTAAATGAAGTAGTACTATTAAACTAATAGAGTAAATGTTCGACTCACTGATATTAACTGTGGTGGGAAAACTGGCTAGGGTGCTGCTGCTGATGACAGTGATGATGGCTGAAGGGTGTTGGTTGGGTTTGATTGTGGTAGGTCAGGGTCCTGGTATAACTGCGTCAGCACTTCGTGTCATAACTGCGAGGTCAAGACGCTTGCTTCCTCCTGGTGGTGGAGATGATGGTGGTGGGGAATAGTGGTGGGGGTCATGGTGGGGTGGTGGAGTAGGTGGGGGGAATTCAGCTGTGTTGGGCTTTACTCAGGTGACACTTCACCCACTTTCTTTGTTTCTTCTTCTTGTACGTTTGATTTTCTTTACATGTTGAGATTAACTTGTAGGCTTGTAGAGTTGTTGAAAGATATAATTTGTCACTGCTACTGTTTCTCGTAGATCGTAGAGTTGCAGTTTAGGTGGTTAGGAGCGAGTCTTGTTTGTTTGTTTAATTGCTGATTGTTGCTTGTCGAGGAGTCGTAGATTGCTTTGACTGAGACGTTAATCGGCTTCGTTTACAGTTCGCCACCACTCTCAGTGAACATAGTGAGGTAGATATCATAGTTTACCATTGTAGCGGTCGTATAAACTCGTAAGGCGTAGTTTGTCGTAGGTTACCATCGTTCACCGCTGCTGCCAATCTCGGTAGCGGCCACTGCTGTCACCAATCTCGATGGCGTAGTTTGTCATAGTTTACCGTTGTTCACAGCTGCCACCAATCTCGATGGCATAGTTTATCGTTGCTCATCGCTGTCACCGATCTCGATAGCATAGATCGTAAGTACTTGTAGGGAGATAGGGGAGTCGATTTTGGATCGTTAAGCTCAGCCAAAATAATGTAGTGAGACGTAGTGTCTATGAGGTGAGTTACAGCACTCTTGGGTTATGAAGTTATTGGACAGTTATATTAATAGTGAGTTACAGCGTAATGGAGCGTGACCCTAGTGTCGGACCTTCTCTCTAGCCCCTCTCTCCTTTTTCTCTCTCTAACCCCTCCTCACTCTATCCGACCCTCGAGTTAACGGGCCTTCTCTCGAACTCCTTATGATCTGAAGGGAAGCTCTTGGACATTATATACAGCTCAGAGAGGATGTGTGTGTGTGTGTTGTAGTGTCTGGTAGATTTCCATTCCCGTGGACTAACCAACTAGGGCTGGTTACTCCACGTGTTTGAATATGTCATGAAATTCTTGGTCGTCTGGACTACGAGGATGTTTGGAATACATCATATGGTTAAGGATTCTTGATGGTCTGGGACAACAAGATTATGGATACATTATGTGAAGTGACATTCCTAGTGAGAAGCTGTATACATTTCCAGCAGACACTACCTCCTATACACTGTGTTTATGAGGGGATGTGACCTTCTTGCCTGCTTGCCTGGGTGTCAGAAGGCATGGGCTTCCAAAATAGCTCCGTCTCGTTGGCACTGTACAGCTGTGAGAGGAGGCCAGACGAACTGAGGATTTCGTGGAGCTTCTTCCTGAAAGGCTCGACAGCAGCCTCATTAGCACTGGCTCTTTTCTCCACAACTTTCTGGTCAGTGAGGGTGTCGGGTCCTGAACTTGAAGAGCCAACCAGAGCTTGCCTTGAAATCCAGGATCTTCAGATGCTCGGCTAACCTCGTTGCAGCGTGCTGCAAGTCCACACCTCTCACGGGCACACCAGCGGCACACTCCTGTTTGTACCACTTAAACACAGCAGCATCTAAGGTCAGGTGCTTCACCGGCCAGATTCTCTACTTAGCCCTCTTGGCAGAGCCTCGGTCCTTAAGAGTAAGGACATGGATACGAATTTTCTCTTTGTTTTTCTTGATGTCGTAGAAGGTGCTCTGGGTTTGATGTTGAACTCGGCTCAAACATATCACATGGAGGCACCAGTGTCCATTCGTACCAAGACTTTCATCTTCTCCTGCGGGCTCAGAGTCTTCAGCTTCATTCCTTTCTTCCCAGAGGCTCCCTTGGTACCGTGCAGAGATGACATGATGGCAGGATGCAGGATAAGTTCACTTGAAAAGTGCACAACACATTGTCATAATCACAAGCAAGTGAGAGCGACCCGTCGGCAGCGGTGGCTGGGGTAAGACTGAAGTACTGAACTGTACATGATGCGCAGCGTGACGGCTTGGCAAATTTATACCACCTAAGCCGGTACAGTATATTGCCGGCTAACAACCAATGTGCTGACTTAATTTTGACTTCTACAAGTTTGAATGGGACACACCGATGCATCATGCCTCACATGGTGCCAAGATTGGGTTGTTATTAGTCAGCATTTTGCCGAATTAGTATCAGTTTTGCTGACTATTTTTTTGCCACTTCGTAAATTTTTGAAAATTATTTTTTGAAAATTTTCGAGCCGTGGCGACTAATGTATAATCCCAACTTAGGGGAATGCCAACTAAGGGTGGGTTTACTGTATCTGCACTGAACCTTATTAGGTTATTCATAATTTTCACAGGGATCACCTTCAACGATGCAGCCTGAATTTCAGGATGAAAATCTACTCTTAATTCTGAGCATGGGGAAGAAACTTAAATAAGCACTCAGCATATGCTTCTATGGAGGCCAACCTTTTAGACTAGAATGCCAAACCAGCCAAAGAACCATTGATCTCATTATCCATGACAATTTGCAACAAAATATGTTTACATACTGAATAAATTAATGTAGAGTCAGGGAAAGTTCCGCATTACCCACTGTTCGGAGCATTGGTGGTCGATGAAGTCACGAAGCAGCAGCTAGACCACACACCACTCGCTGGCGCAGTGGTAACGTTCTCGCTTGCCATCTGGTAGACGGGAGTTCGCGCCTCGCTCAGGTGGCGAAAAGTTTCACTGACGAAGTGGGTGGTTACTGTCCGCCTTGAGCAAGGGGACGGGTGTTTGCGTGTGTGAAGGTCACAGCCTTGCCCTTAGATCGGACTATATGAGCTCTCAGCTCCCTTCCGGGAGGGTAAAAAAGCTGACGATCACGACCATCAAGTGAACCTGACCGACCCGGTGAATTACATGTCTGGTAACTGTAAGTGGGAGGGAGGGTGGCCGGGAGTTGGAGGGTTTGGAGAGTTGCTCACGTCACAGTACCAGTAGCCAATGATAGTGCGTCCGATGTATTCTCAAAGTGCAAAAGAGATATGTTGTTTGTATGGTATTACACTGTTCTCTGGGTCTGTCTACATTACTGAATATATAATACATGTTTACTGCCAAAGGTATGTTTCTTTGCCTTTGTTTCATAATGTTCGATAGAAGTGATAGTTACAGAGACTGATCTTATAATTAGCACTTCCCATGTCATTATGTCTAAAGGAAAACGAAAAGTCTGTTAACTGCTCATATAGATTATTTTTTTAAATTCTTCTTGCACACTACCCTAGACTCCAGTTTGTAATTAATAATTACCAGAATAACACTAGGCATGTTCGTAGGCGGATGTTTATAGTGGATGACAGAGGATAAATAAGTTTACGGGAAGAGAGAGAGAGAGAGAGAGAGAGAGAGAGAGATAATACAGTGGCTTTGTTTTCGAGTCGACACAAAATATAAATCTATGTTATGTCGTTGCGGGTATCTTCTGGGGAAACGTGTCATGTTAAAGTCGACAGGGAATGAAGGCATTCAAACCTCTGTCCGAACCCAGCAAACTTCCGTATCTTTCCTGACAATACTAATTCTACGGACATCTATGCAATTCTTTAAATAAAATACAAGCACCATACTGTCAATTATCCATAAAAAGTAACTCAAACACACAGTCCAAGTCATACATTGTAGACTTACTCGTGATTCCCAACCTATTACCAAACCCTCCTGTGTCACCAGTCCCCCGCCTCCCCCTCCTTCACACTCACAGTTACCAGACACATAAGGTCTTGCTGCTGCTTCACATTCACCTATCTCACACCAGTGCTTCTAGAGGTGAGTAATGCGGAACTTTCCGTGACTGTACATGTAGCTTTCAAGTATGAGAATACAACTAAGAAAATCCTCATCAAGAATAGCCTATCAAGCAATTCAGGCGTTGTATATATAATTACATGCAAAAACTGCTCTAGATTTTATATAGAACAATATGAAAAAGACTTAGAAACCAGGGACACCCAGCGTAAGTATAGAGTTAGTAGGGTTCGACAGAGTACTGACTTAACCAAGCTCAAAGCATCAAATGATGACAGTGAATGGGCAGGTCCTTGGATACACTAAAAGCGCCAAAAAGCTTCGATGAAAGAATTGTGAATCAACCATTCTTAATTTCTGGCATATGTGAAAATGATGTATAGATTAGCTATGGCCATTTTATATGTGACCTATCTATCTATCTATCTACATACCTTGGCTGCTTCCTCCAAAGAAAGGGAGGTAGCCAAGACAGGACGACACACTCCCAGTTTACTCATCCACACACACAAACACACACACACACACACACACACACACACACACACACACACACACACACACACACACACACACACACACACACACACACACATTCGTTCGCATCTTAGCCCCAAGGGGAGAAGGGACAGATCCTCACCGCACCACATTGCACGAGGGTCAACTGTGCAGTGCAATCGTCGACATCAGCAGCAGGGTCCGACAGCAGAGCTGGTTTACCCCTGCCACATCATAATAGACCTATCCCTTTACTCGCACCTGACCTGATCAGCTGATCAGACTAAATGCAGGAGAATATCACCTCACGGCTGTATCATCATTTATTGATTCACATTTTCTCTCCAATCATTCCTGTCACGTGCAGCCACTCATCCTTGCTCAACAGACATCCCTCTCGCATCCAACACTCTTCACACTGTCCATCCATCCTATTCGCTGTCTTCCTTTCAGCAGTAAACCTCTCACATCCAATCCAATCACCTTTTTCACCAATAGCTCATCATCCAATCTCTCCATATGCCCAAACCATCGCAACACACTCTGCTCAACTCGATCAGCCATCTCTTTCACAACTCCTTCGCATTTCATCATTTCTCACTTGATCCATACGTGTCACTCCACACATACTTCTCAGACACCTGATCTCCATTACGTTCAAACTTCTCCTCCCTGCTACACCCATATTCCATGTTTCAGCCCCATATACTGTAATGCAGTCGGTACCACAACACCCTCATACAGCCTTCTCTTCACATCCATTCTAAGCGAAGGACATCTAAACACTTTTTTCATTCCTCCCAGCACCTTTCCTACTTCATTCATTCTAATCTTCACTTCTGCACCTATTTTTCCATCCACAGCAACATGTGGCCCTAAATACTTAAAACACTCTACCTCCTCAAGCAACTCACCATTCAAAACTACAGTGTATATTCAATTATTCATCCTCCTACCATCCACCAACCTCGTACACTTCATCACTTTACTCTTATTCTCGTTTACTCTCAATTTCCTTTTTTCACACACCCTTCCAAACTCCTCTACCAACTGTCTCAATCTCTCCTCTGAATCAGCCACCAGTGCAGTATCATCCGTAAACAGCAGCTGCTTCAGATTCCACTCTCTCCCATCAACATTCACCAGACTCAGATCTCCACCTAACACTCTTGCATTCACCTCCCTTACAACACCATCCATATAAATATTAAACAACCAAGGCAACATAACACATCCCTGCTGCAGCCCCACTCTCACAGGAAACCAATCATTCACAATATTTCCCACTCTTACACACGCTCTACTTACATAAAAACTTTTCGCTCCTGTTAGCAACCTACCATCAAGTCCATACAATCTTAAAACAGTTTACAAAACCTCCTTATCAATTCTATCGTACGCTTTCTCTAAATCCACGAATGCCCAAAACATATCCTTGCCTTTCGCTATATACTTTTCACACTCCAGTCTCACAGCAAACACCTGATCCACGCATCCCCTCCCTCTCCTAATGCCACACTGCTCATCACCAATCACTCATTCTGTGCCCTCTCTATCTCTCTTAACACTCTACCATACACCCTACCTACAATGCTGAACAGACTTATACCCCTAAAGCTAGTACATTCATAATTATCACCCTTACCTTTATACAACGAAACTACACAAGCACTTGCCCAGTAAACTTGCACCATACCTCTCACAAAACAGACATTCACCAATCTTACTAACCACTCAACAATAGTTGCTCCACCACCTTTCAGGCATTCCACAGCACACCCATCCATACCTGCAGCTTTCCCTGTTTTCATCTCTTTTACTGCATCCTGCCCTTCCTTCATCGTGATCAAAGAATCATTCAACTCTCCCAACACATTTATTCTTTGCACCCTTCCATCTGCCACAATCTCAGCCTCCCTTTCCTCCTCTACATTTAATAATCTTTCAAAATACTCTGCTCATCTCTTCCTTACTGCATCCATCTCAATTAACATCCTTCCATCCTCTGCTTTTACTCACTCTTCCTTCCCAGATTCTCCCTTTTGCCCCTTTTCACTCCCTTCCAAAACATTTTCTTTTTCTGTTGAAAATTCTGAGTCAACTGTCTACCCCACCCCTCATCTGCTGCCACTTTAGCATCACGCACAGCCCTTCTCGCCCTAGTCTTCTTTTACTTATACATCTAATATGACACCTCATCCTTCCTCTGCAGCCACACTTCATATGCACGTCCCTTCTCAGCCACAGCCATACACACCTCCTCGCACAACCATTCATTTCCCTTTCTTACACCACCACCCACTCGTCTCACTGCACACACCTCTTCCACATGACTCACTACAGCACTCTTAAACAACTGCCATTCCTCCTCCACACTGCCAGTCTCCTGATCTTTCACTGCGTTCCACTTATCTTTCAATTTCTTCTGATTATTACTTTATCTTTTATCCAACTCACTCACTTTCAAAACCTCCCTGCCACACCTAACTCTCCCAGCTCTCACCCATCTCTTGCCTACTCTCAACTTTCCCTCCACCAAGGTCAGACATACCTCCACCCTCCCCTCTCAAAACTCACTTCCAACAATCTTCCTGTTACATTCCTGGACACAACCACGTAGTCCGTCAATGCTCTATCAACAACCCTTCCACCCTCCTGTCCCATGTAAACTTATAAATATCTTTCTTCTCAAACAAGGTATTTCCAATCATCATCCCTCATTCAACACACATCCCTATCATTTGTTCCCCATTTTCATTCTTCCAGGCACACCATGCATACAAACTACACCTTCAACTACTACATTTCCCACTCTAGCATTCGAATCTCCCAGCATTACCACATTCACATTCGCTCTAAAACTCTGCAGACACTCATCAACATCATCCCAGAAAGGCTCCCCCTCTTTTTCATCTCTTTCAATACCAGAGACCATATGCACTCACAAACACCCACAACTCACGTTCAAATTTCGCTTTCATCCACATCAGTCTTTATAACACCTCCTTCCATTCAGTCACACACTGCTGCACTTCTGGGGTCACTAACAAGGCCACACCTTCTTTCGCTCTTCCTCCATCAACACCTGACAATATTCCATTCACACTTCGAAACTTAGACTCACCTTTCCCTTTCATCTTTGTTTCACATCCAACTTTCTTTTCACAAACATTCTCCCAGTCTCTTCCCTTTTAGCCTCAGTCGTACTACATCCACGCACATTCACAGACCCGATCATCAAGGTAGGGGGATAATTCAATCCCTCATCCCTTTCTATTCCCTGTCTCATTGTAGGAACTAAAAAAAAAAAAAAACAGACGAGGGGGTCCCTAGTCCCCTCACCCCTCCACTTTTAGTTCCCTCTTACGACACGCAAGGAATACGGTGGCAGAAATCTCCCTACACAACCTGGCTGCAGAGTAGTAGTACCATCCCATAGTTTGGCCAGATTGTGTCCCCCCCCCCCGTCACAGGGGGCAACTGCTAAAAATATTAAGTATTATGCAGCGCCTTGCAGTCTAACATTTTTTGCATAAGCTTGCTATGGTTAGGATATAAGTACAGGCGAGGTAAGGTGAGGTAATGTCGCATATGGGAATGTTTTTTTTTTTTTCCAGAGGGAAAGAGTGAAATTACGGTAATTTAATTGCGAAATCTATTAAGATTAAAGAGGATGGGGAGAGCCGTCTCTGTTGTCCATGTCTTAAATATATGTATACATACGTACAGTCGTGGCCATAAATAATCACCTATCCTCAATCACCCCGTGCCTCAGGATGCCTCATTTATGGGCGGCAAGTCACAGTGGAGCAAGAGGGGCTGAGAGGAAGGGGCCAGAGAGAGAAGGGAGTGTGTGTGTGTGTGGGGGGGGGGGTGCGTGTGATGGTGCTTTGGTGGACTGAGGGAGGGGAGGGAGTGTCGGCAGGGGAGAGAGAATGAATGCGAGGTGGTGGTCATATTATTTGTCTATTTTCTTTCATTCAGGGCATGATATACATGAGTTAATATTCGGTAGATAATGATACACTACATCTTATTACCGGTGTCTTATAACAGGCTTTAGATAGGTGGTGATATCAATGGCTGGCTCGTGTGGGAAATATACTGACAAGACATCAAATATTAGTGCTCAGCCAGATATTTCTGTTTATCAGTGTATTTTTGACTTCGGACGCAGAATGGAATCTGGATGGCTTTGACTTCCTTAATGTTTAATTAAGAAACGTCCTCTACCCTTACATGTAATTAATTTTGAAACTAAATATCATATCCAACCTTTGACATGGCTGTGTCCACAGTAAATATGATCATCCTCTCCATATACACTCCCTCTATACAGCCACCATCATGTCAGCTATTTGATGGAATCTGTGTATGAAAAGGCTGTTTAAAATAATTGTGCATAAAAGGTAAATAAACTTGATGTCTGTGCACATGGGTGGATATAATAACGATATCTCTCATAAAATGTTAGAAGGAAAATGAAACAAAACCCTACTCAGACTCCCAAAATATATCTATGTCAATGTTTACCGACATTGGTAAAGCCAAAGCAACCAAGAAGGGAAGGTGGGTGGGGGGACTAGTGATGGTACGAGGGTTGAGTGAGGGAGGGGAAGTAAGGTATTATAGGTAGGGGAAGGAGAATGAAATGCGAAATGGTGGTCACATTATATGTCCGTTTTCTTTCATTCAGGGCATGATGTAAAGGAGTTAATATTCGATAGATAATGCTGCATTACATCTTGTACAGCTATGTCTGATAATAATATTTAGATAAGTGGTGATATCAAGGGCTGGCTTGTGAGAGAAATATACTGACGTGACAAATCAACATCAGTGCAGAGCCAGCGAGACTGGCCATGATTGTCAAATCCTGGGAGCCAAAGAACAAGAAGACACGGGCACGCCTCCTCCAGCACACCAAGGACGAGAGGGAGCTGTTCAGATGAAACCAACAAACCATCGACAATGTTGTTTCCTCGGTGCCGCGAACATTGCAAGAGGTTATTGAGGCGGAGGCAAATGGACTACTTACTAAAGCTTTCCTGGTTGCTTTGGCTTTACCAACGTCGGTAAACATTGACATAGATATATTTTGGGAGGCTGAGTAGGGTTTTGTTTCATTTTCCTTCTAACATTTTATGAGAGATATCGTTATTATATCCACCCATGTGCACAGACATCAAGTTTATTTACCTTTTATGCACAATTATTTTAAACAGCCTTTTCATACACAGATTCCATCAAATAGCTGACATGATGGTGGCTGTATAGAGGGAGTGTATATGGAGAGGATGATCATATTTACTGTGGACACAGCCATGTCAAAGGTTGCATATGATATTTAGTTTCAAAATTAATTACATGTAAGGGTAAAGGACGTTTCTTAATTAAACATTAAGGAAGTCAAAGCCATCCAAATTCCATTCTGCGTCCGAAGTCAAAATATACTGATAAACAGAAATATCTGGCTCAGCACTAATATTTGAAGACACGTCTGTATATTTCCCACACGAGCCAGCCCTTGATATCACCACCTATCTAAAGCTTATTATATGGCGCCGGTAATAAGATGTAGTGCATCATTATCTACCGAATATTAACTCATGCATATCATGCCCTGAATGAAAGAACACAGACAAATAATATGACCACCACCTCGCATCATTCTCCCTCCCCTGCCCACCCTCCCTCCCCTCCCTCAGTTCTCCCTCGCACCATCACTCTTCCTCCCCCTCCCCCACATTCCCTTCTCTCTCTGGCCCTTCCCTCTTACCCCCTCTTGCTCCACTGTGACTTGCCGCGCATAAATGAGGCAGCCTGAGGCACGGGGTACTGTAGGATAGGTAATTTTATTATGACCACGACTGTACATGTATGATATATATATATATATATATATATATATATATATATATATATATATATATATATATATCAAACTAACCACAGGAGAAATGAAAGGAGCGACAGTGAGTACTTTCGTATATTACATATCCTGTGGTTAGTTTGCATCTCTCTCTCTCTCTCTCTCTCTCTCTCTCTCTCTCTCTCTCTCTATATATATATATATATATATATATATATATATATATATATATATATATATGCACATACGAGTACATAAGAATCTTAAAAAATGAATAATCAAATACCTCGAACATTTCGCTGTATCAAATATTGACAATTACCCTCTAAAGCCCGGAGGTCGTTCTGACCGATCTGCTCGCTGTACGCATGGATTTTTTTTCCAAAAATTTCTTGTTTTTAAATCATCACATACCTACAGTAAATACACCACTTACTGCGTTCAGTGCCAGAATAATCACCAATCACTAGTCCCCGGGTCTCTAGATGAAGGCATTAATATTATACACCTCACAGCTCCGGTCCTTCGTAGCATCTTGTTATTCTTGGCGTTTATTTTACATGACTTACTTAAAAATCATATTACTTCGTTTGTCAAATTTGCTTCTAAGAGTTTAAGTGTGTGGCGCCGTCCCTGTGCTTTCTTTACTCCTGTACAGCTGTTGACTATATTTAGAGGTGTCTTATTCGATACTGTATGAAGTACTTCACGTACATACGTATGTAGGTGGATAGTTTGTCAAAAATACGGTAGCTCATATAAGCATGGTGTAATTCGAATAATTTTGTCTCATCAACTCACCTTACTGTCTATCTGTCTTTCTGTCTGCCTGTCTGTCTTTCTTTCTGTCTTTATCTGTTTGTCTGTCTGTCTGTCTGTCTGTCTTTCTTTCTGTCTTTATCTGTATGTCTGTCTGTCTATCTGTCTGTCTCTGTCTGTCTGTCTGTCTGTCTCTCTCTCTCTCTCTCTCTCTCTCTCTCTACCTGACAACGAAGTATTGCATCTTTATATCTTTACAATCACTGTTCCAGTGACCACTGCATCTTGTAAGTGTTGGCATGCATCTCCGGTCTTTTTCATTGGGTACAAACCACTCACCTACCAAATCATCCTCAGACCTACTTGCTGTATTCAGTGCATCTGTGTAGGCCTTATGCAAGAATGAACTGAAATTACAGTAGTCATTCGTATTTCTGTTAGATTTATTCTGCGGCCTTACTCCACAATACGTCTTTTCTGCAATTTATGACCCACAGCCTTTTAACTGCAATGTTTCTAGCCAAATCGAAATCACTAGATCTTGAATATGGTATTTTCATTTAATGGAAGGAGATTTTTCGTGGTCTAGTAGCATGTCTGTCTTTCGTCTTTGCGTTGGAAAGATGGGACCAAATGCATACACATAATGATAAGGAGGAGGTGTTATACTACTTCTGTCTCAACTTGGCTACGACTTGGTTCATTAGCTTCTCGCAGCTTAACTCGTCACGTACCGACCACTTTCGCACCTATGACATCCCCCAGTCCCGACCACTTTTGGAAAAAAAAAATTTTTGGCTAAAACTTCCGCTTATGTTGAGAAACAAAGGAAAATCACAAAGAAAGTCCTTACCGTGGTCCGCAACCGGTCAGAACAGGTGAGGTCCCACGCGCCAGGTATCGTATTCTATCATAGAGGTGTGAGGTGCTCACGTTTTCTATGGTAGGTAATTTTGGGAGAAACAACAAACAACACCTCTACATTTATTGAATTTGAACTAATAAACAATAAGAATAACAATATAATGAATTTCAATGACATATATATGAAAAATAAGCATTGTACCTTCATGCGAGCATAGCGAGTTTGGTCCGATTGGTAAAACGCTATGTGCTAAGTTTCTTGTTTCAGACAACATATCATTTTTTTCTACTTGTATACTACTGTTTCAATGCCATTTTACCATTTTGTACTGTATGTAAATGTTTTCAGCTGTTTTCATTCATTACGATGACATGTAGCATAAGTATAGCGCACATATGCTTACTCAGCGCACACGCTACGACTCGTATTTCAACATACAACATTGTTTTATTACTTTCATAATATTTTCTTCTTTACATTGAACCTTTCCTCCACCACTATAAACGTTTTCAATTATTTATATTCATTACGAGGGTATTTAGCGAAATGCTAGAGCATAATCTCGTAGCAACCACACTCTCGAACACTCGTGTTTCCACTTTTACTTTATTTTCTCAGTCACAATATACTTTACCACTTACATTACACCCATTTACACCCCATTCTGCATTATACATATTTACTGCCATTATTTATTCAAGTGAGCATCAGAATATCGCATGAAAATACCCTCGCAAAGAATGTTTCGACCAACATAATACTCATACACATACATAGTAAGATTCCACTTATATTACACCCATGTTCACTTGTAGACTCCTATTTACATATTTACAGGCCTTATTTATTCCACTGAGCGTCCGAATATCGCATCAAAATACCCTCGCAAGGTATGTTTCCACTTAGAAATTACTCATACACTTACATACTAATATTCCACTTATATTACACCCGTGTTCACTTGTAGACTCCTATTTACATATTTACGGGCTTTATTTATTGCACTGAGCGTATGAATATCGTATTAAAATAACCTCGCAAGGTGTTTCCACTTAGATAATATTCATACACTTACATAATAATTTTCCACTTATATTACACCCGTATTCACTTTCATACTACTATTTACAGATCTACGGGCCTTATAATTACACTGAGCGTCTGTTTGTCGCATTTATTTCAGAGTATCAGCGTCCTATCGCATTCACACCTTATCAGAAGTGCAGGAGCGTGTGAAACTCACTGAAACATGGGTGAATACACAGACCCACGTCACACTGAACGCACTCATAGCGGGCGTCCTTTCTCTGAGTGGTGGGTCTCACGCGGATATTGCTACACACGTGACACCTGCGCTGGGGCCTAGGTCTATTTGCTTGGGGAGGTATGGGAGTGGGGAAATGGCGGGCGGATAATCCCAGGGGAGGGTGGACACCTGGGGCTGTGCGGGTGCGGTGTTGGGGCCTTTCAACCGCATATCTTGCAACAATCTCTCGTGTCAGCTCCCTCACAAACCCTTCAAAGGTTTCCTGAACTCCTGTTGTCATGGCGTGAAGGTGGTGGCAATTCAGGGCAGTAATGTCAAGCAGGTGAAAGAATAGTTTTTTGTACCACTTCATCGTGGTCCTGGCACACTCGACAGTGGATATAATGGAGTTTGACTGGTCCACCAGGCGCATGTTGATATTATAATCAAGCACACACGCAGGTTTCCATACATGGTGCCTGTTCTCGCTCCGATAATCTACCGACTCTGTACAGTGCATGAAGGGGCGGTGAACCGTGGACAAGAGGCTGACTTCTTTATTGTGGTTCCACACAGTTGTAAGGATATTGTTTGCCTGGAAGAAGACAACCTCATTCCTGTCAAGTTTCCACCCCACCTTGACCATGTGATGCCGGTTCACCTTGACGGTCCCACATATCCCCGTGTCATGCCTGTGTAGAAATTGAGCAAGAAGAGGGCTAGTGTACCAGTTGTCAAGGTAAAGGACGTGACCAAGATGAAGATAGTCTTCTACGAACTGCTCCCAACAGACCAATACTCCGATCTTCTATTATGTCTGTCTGTGCACCGGTGTACAAGACCATGTCTTGCACATACCCAGTCCTGCAGTCACACATAACAAAGATCTTGAACCCAAAACGGTGCCTTTTGCTGGGTATGTACTGCCGAAATGAAATATTGCCTCTCCACAACACGAGACTCTCGTCTATGAAGAGGTCTCTATAGGGATAAAATAAGGAATGGAATGTCTGCCTTAGGTGATCAAAAACCAATCTAATTCGCCTCATCTTATCTGTGTCATTAGCATTTGCAGGATCAGCTGCATCATAGAAATGGAGGCGGCTTAGAATTTGCTGAAACCGATTACGGCTCATTACTTGGCCAAATATTGGTGTAAGCATAATAGGGTCCCTTGTCCAGTATGCAGGAATTCGGTTCTTTCGTACAATACCCATCAAAAGTACCAAGGCCAAAAACAAAAACATTTCTGCAAGGGAGACTGGGTAATCATAGAGGATTGAATGCCTGCTCCTTGTGCCCTGTCTTTCACTCTCACGCCGCTGGCTGTTAGCGAACCGGTTTGTTTGATCCACTATTTCCTCCACAAAAGCCTCACTGAAGAAAAGGTGGAAAAAATCCAGCCTGGTTGAATTTGGGTGAATACCGGGAGCAATGGATCCAGCACGCCCCTGCTCAGTGAATGGGTGAATGAGGGGAGTAAAATCACTCCCATCCTCCCAATTCCAAGACACAAATTCCTTGTCCCGATCGTGCCCATCCTCGCCTTCATCAGGGTGGGAAGGAGATGATGGTGGGGGAGGTTGGCGAGGAGGAGTGCGAAGGGCTTCCTGACCCACACTCCTCTTCCCTCTCCCTTTACCCTTCCCCTTTCCCTTACTCTTACGGCCTTGGGGAACATCAGGGGGCTGTGGGGAGGAAGCCTGGGAATATTGGGGAGCATAAGACGTGCTGGGGAGTGGCTCTTCCTCACCTCCCTGCTCCATCACCACACCACGTGACTCACCACCCACCCTCACTGCCCCAAGTGATAAGCCCTGCCACCTCACACCACCACATGACTCGCCACCCACGCTCACTGCCCCAAATGATAAGCCCTGCCACCTCACACCACCACGTGACTCACCACCCACCCTCACTGCCCCAAGTGATAAGCCCTGCCACCTCACAGCACCACGTGACTCACTCCCGCCAGTCTCACTTTCCACACTCCTACAACACTTTCCCTTTCACTCCCCACTCCCTCAACGCCACTTCCGCCATCCCCAATCAAAACACTAGGCCCATACCTGTTAGAACGATGTGGTGTGCACTCTGGGCCGTGATGAGTAATAACCTCACGGCCGTACCACGTGGCAGCATGTCCCACGGCTATGTCCTCGTCGTCGTCGTCGTCCTCGTCCTTGTCCTTGAAATCGGGCTCCACGTCACGTAGGGGCTGGCTAGAGGATCTTGCATGTTTTTATGCAGCCTGATCCTCTCCTGCAGCATGATAAGTCACGTAGCGCCGCTTCCTGGGGGACAGGACTTCCTCATCACTGGTGCTGCTTTCCAGATCCTCTGGTTGGACATAATCTTTGTCCATCTCCTCATCATCGAGTGGTGAATCACTATTGCCAGTAAAGGCATCCAGGGCGGCTTGAATTTCGTCCTCCAAAGACCTCTATGCGCCATGTCTGAGCAGGACCGTTGCTAACAGGTGAGTGACCGAGCCGCAGGTGAGCGCAGGTCGCACGGGGTCGCCAAGTGTCCCCACCTGGTGGCAGGTAGGGGAAGGTCGTGTGATGCTACATACCAAAAATCAAGCGCGACTTTTGAAAATTGTGGAAATTATGCAACTTGCAATTGCAAAAGATACCGGTATGTCGATGGGACTGGCAAATGCAAAATGTTGCAACGTATCCATACATTGACGGAATGTCTCGGGTTAAACAAAGATTTCCTACTCTTAACAACGCGGTAACTGTAATACCTCTACATACCATTTACATAGTGTACCGTGGAACGCAATTTTTGTCTTGTGATTTTTAACTCTGACCTAAGTAGTAATTTTTATGTATACATAATATTTTGTATTCTATTGATGATATCTTGAATGCAGCAGAAGTGTCTGGACCTATGAGGACATTCGTCTTCAGCTTGGTTATCCTCTTCCTCTTAACCCGCCCCATCCCGACCACTTTTCCACCACTGACTCCCCCCAATCCCGACCATTTTTGGAAAAATTCTTTTTTTGGCTCAAACCTCCGCTTTTGGTGAGAAGCATCGAAAAATCATAGAGAAATCACTCACCTGAGATTTAAAATACTCAGTACAGGTAGCAGTACCTCCTCACATTACTGTGTTTTCTGTCATGCTGCCTCCGAGGAAACCGAGTTCTATGGGAGTGTAAGCATTCCACACCACTCATAAACGGTATTTATTTATTCATTTGGTACGAATTTATATGTAGTACGAGAGAATATTGGTTTTCACACAGTAATATAGGCAATATAAGCATTGTTTCACTCATGAAACATATCAACATACCTGACCTTTTTTGGTGACATTACCTGATCATCATTTCTGACTGTTTCTCCCTCTAACGCTATGAAAAGTTTGTCCTCCACATTGTCATCGACTGGGGAATCACTCTGGCCCTGAATTTCGTACCATGGCTTTACTTGCCAGGTCACTGGTAACAGGTGAATTGCTGAGACAATGGCGTGCAGGGGGGGGAGGGAGGTCATGCGGGGTAAGGCATTGTCCCTGCCTGGCATCTTGTAGAGGAAGGTGTCCCGTGTATACATACCAAAAATCACTTGCGAAAATTGAAAATTGTGCAAATTAGGGACCTTGCAATTGATTCGCGTTTATGTACATCAACGGGATTGGCAGTGACAAAACGTGTGGACGTTAATTCACGTCGATGGGACACCGCGGGTTAAAGTTCCGGTTTACAAGGAAGGAACCCATATAAAAAATAATAATAATAATAATAACAACAACAACAACAACAACTCCAGCAACAACAAGAACAAGAACAACAACAACAATAATAATAATAATAATAATAATAACAACAACAATAAATTGGTAGGCTTCTGGTACTAGTAAACAATATGATTACACCAATGACAACTTTAATTTCTTCACTATGATGGCGTCTTTTATATTTATTCTTACCATCAAACAATTCTTTGTTCCTACAAGAAACTTTCACAACTGGAAAAAAAAGATACAACCTTCATTAATGCCTTCATTTTGAAAGGTGTTTCCTGACTCGAATACAATCCCGTCCGGTGATATCAACAATGCTCGTAAAATGTCACCATAGTTAACCCCTTAACCGCGGGGTGTCACTTTCGTGACGCTCGGCCACAATGGATCATATCGCGGGGCTTGTATCATCTATCAGTACTGCCAATGTCCAACACTAGTCAGCACTCCAAATCTCATCTGTACTCCCACCCATTGTTGACATTTTAGCGATTTTACCCCCTTCGTGACTCCCCTCCTTACCTACCCTCCATTACCCTGTCCTCTCACCTCCCATGCCGCGCTGCGCTAAGCAAATTTCCCCCGGATTTTTCCACAGATTTCATCCATTGAAATAAGCCCTATGTCCTATACTTATACAAAATAATATATACCAAAAAAAAATAAGGTAAGTGATAGTGTTATACACCAGGAATTGGCTAATTATCACCTGACAACACCTCACGTGCATTCATTCGCTACATTACCATGGTAATTTCCCCTTTGAATTATGCCTTGTAATCGACGTCTGTAATAAAAATATATATCAGAAAGGAAGGGACAAACCTAAGTGACATTTACATTCACCTGGAATTACCTATTTCTTTATGTATTGCCGATATTTTCTACCTATAAAAAATTAGCATGTAAGTTAGCAGCAGTCAGCCTCAGTGTCATTGTCAATCCTTGCCTTCTCAGATAAGCCGTGGCATTTAGTTCCTTGTCCTCCGCTGTGGTCAAACCATGTCGCACTCGTGCCCCGCCATTTCTGCCGCTTCTGCGCCCATTGCAAAGGGCCCCATGACCTCTACCCCCAAAAAAAGTAGTGAGGGAAGCAGGAAAGGACTTAATGACTGCAGTGGCATGTGAACTAGCAGAATTGTCCATGGTGATGATGGATAGTGATTTTGACGATTCGGGTGAATCCTGTGATGAGCTGGGTGAGGTAATCGTGCCAGAAAGTGCTAGTACAAGTGCTTCAGTGTCGGAAGTTATCCCTAGCTCCAAGGGAAAGGAGCCGTTAGTGCAGCAAGGCAAGAAATTTGGGAAGGGAGTGAAAAGGCGGCGTGTTAGCCACAGAACAATGCCCCCGCGTGACCCAGCCCACCATAAGTCCCAAGTTGATTTACCTCCCCATTCCCCAAGCCCCACTTCACTCATTTCTTCCTCATCGTCTGCTGAGTTATCTCCGGAGTCTTCGTCGTCGGAGTCACCACCAGCATCAACAGTGAAGGCAGGCCGTAGAGGAAGAGGTAAATCCCGGACTTGTAAAAGTAGAGTTGGTAGTAGGGTAAGAGCTGCTAGTGCTGTACGGCAACCCAGGGTCAGTGCGAGTGACCTTGAACGGGGTAAATCTTCATCACAGCCACCCACCACCACCACCCACCCTACACCGCCACGACAGGGAATCCTGGACACCTTCGCGTGGACGGAAGGGTCCGATTTTGTGCCTGAACATTTAGTGTTTGATGAGAGCTCCTCAGGAGTTCAGCCTGCCTTCACTATTGACGATAATGCTGAGTGTGTAGACTACCTTTTGGCCTTCCTAGATGACGAAGTCATGCAGCACATATGTGATGAGACCAACAGGTATGAATCACAATGTGCTGCAAGTGGTACAGGTGCAGCCAAGATGCAACAGTGGTCCATGCTGGGAGTGCAGGAGCTGTATGTGTTCTTTGCCCTCATGCTTCTCATGCCACACTCCAAGAAGCATGAGTTGGAAGAATACTGGTCCATGGACCCCTTACTACCCTCACCCACCTTCAATAAGTACATGGCCAGAGATCGCTTCCGGAACATCATGGGAAACCTGCACTTTGCCGACAACGATGTACCTTCCCAAACCGACCCACTCTGGAAGATCCGGGAGATTCTGAGCAGAATGAAGGATAAGTTTATGTCATTCTTCCACCCCTTTCAGAAGGTTGTCATTGACGAATCCTTGGTTTTGTTCAGAGGACGTCTTCGGTTTGTTCAGTACATTCCAAGCAAACGCCATCGCTTTGGAATTAAGTTCTTTGTACTGTGCGACTGTAAGACGGGGTACATCCTTGACTTCGTCATTTATTCAGCCAGCACTGTCGATCTGGATAAAACACACCCCCTTGGCTTCTCAGGCTGTGTAGGGAAAGTGCTCCTTGAAAAGTATTTTGGTGGGAATCATGTGTTGTATACAGACAACTACTATACAGCACCGAAACTTGCCAAATACCTTTCTGAGCACGGCATTGGCTCCTGTGGCACTGTCAAAAGTAATCATGCCCACTTCCCTAAATTCACAGAGACAGGAACCTCGCAGCGAGGAGACGTGCACCTACACAAGTCTGAGAAGATGCTGGCAATACGGTGGCATGACAAGAGGGTCGTGCACATGCTCACCACCGTACATAAGGGGGAGATGACAGACAGTGGGAATGTCGACCGTAGGACAGGCGAACCTGTGATGAAACCTGATGCTGTGTTGGACTACAATATCAACATGCAGCTGGTGGACAAGTCCGACATGATGATTGGTGAGATCGACTGCCTCAGGAAGAATAGTAGGTGGTACAGGAAAGTATTTCTGCATCTCATAGATATGACGATGCTGAACGCCTTCATCCTGTACAAGATGAAGGTCAAGCCACCCAAATCCTTCTCCCTGAGGTTGTTCGCCAGGACATGTGTCCAGCAGCTGCTGGAAAGATATGGTAAGGTGACAGCAGCAACTCCAAGGCGCCATCCAGTAACACTTCCCGACCGACTTGAGGAGAGGGCATATATGGATCGGCACAGACTGGAGCTAATGCCTGCCACAGGGAAAAGGAAGGCTGCGATTCGCAGGTGTCAGGTGTGTGCACATACCACCCGCCGCACACCTGAGCACAAACGCACCTCTTGGCAGTGCGCTGAGTGCCAGGTTCCCCTCTGTGTTACCTGCTTCTTTGATTACCACAGCCAGAAGCATTTCTAAAAGTGCAAGTGTGAAAGGAGAATAATGTGTAAATAATGTGTAAATAATGTGTAAATAATATGTAAATAATGTGTAAATAGCAAGTGAAAGCAATGGATGTTCAGTACATATGACTGAACAGTGTATTATAGTTATATCTTACTGAAAGTGACAGTGAATAACATACTGTAAGTAAAATAGAAGGGTAAATATTGAAAATAGAATAGAAAATGTAAATAGTAATGTAAGTAATTAGTAATATAAGAATATGAGTACAAATACTTTATGTTATAACAGTGAAAGTGAATCCGTGGCTCTCTACGTATTTTACTGAAAGAAAAATTGAATGACTTCAGTGACAATAAACTAATACTACTGAAGGAAACTTATGGAGAAAGACTACAGATATATATAAGTGTGATATAGTAATAGAAATATAAAGTGTGAGGGGTTTTATGAATAATAAATGACAGAGTACCAAGAGCGAACTAGCGCAAGTGTGACGGTCAGACGCGCTCGTAATTTCCATTGCTTTCACAGTGTTTTTTTTGGGGGGTATGGATCCCAAACTACTTGAAAATCATAGAGTAGTGTTTATAGTGTTAATATCTGGCTGTGGTAATCATATTACGGGTTGTCGGGAATTATAAAGTGGAGACTTCGTTACCCAACTTCAGAGGTCTTCACAAGTCCTAAGGTAATGACGAAGGCTCAACAAACATTCTAGGAGAAAGCTGAAGGTATGTGCCATAAGCATCTATCTATCTATTGCCAGACGCCTCAATCCCGTTTGGGGTGGCCACAAACAAATTGCCTCCAAGTCGCCCTGTCCCCCGCCATTTCACTCCCCTGCTCCCAACTCACACCCCCCTCTCTCATATACCTCTCCACCCCATCCCTCCATCTCATCCTCGGCCTCCCCCTCCCTCTTTCCCCCTCCACCTCACTCACATACACTCTCTTCGTCAGTCTTTCACCCTCCATCCTCTCCACATGGCCAAACCACCTCAGTGTGTTCCTCATAACGCTTCCTATCACATCCACATCAACACCACAACGCTCCTTTATATCCTCATTCGTCAGCCTGTCTCTCCATGTGACTCCACAGGCTCCTCTTAAATAACTCATTTCCACGGCTCTCACTCTTGACTTGTGTCCTTCCAACAACGTCCAAGCTTCACTTCCGTACGTTAGAGTTGGTATCACAATACTGTCATGTAGTAACTTTTTCACTTCCATGCTCACTTCCCTGTTTCTTATCACTGCTTCCAAAGAATCAGCAACCTTTCTTCCCTGCTGTACCCTTTCAAGCACTTCACCCTCCAAACCTCCATCCTTACTCATCACACTACCCAAGTACTTAAACATACTCACATTTTCCAATTCCTCACCATCCAACCTCGCTGTACATTCACTGACTTCACCTCTCTCAAAGACCATCACTTTACTCTTCCCTACATTCACCTTTAGATTCCGTTTCCTACACACTCTCTCAAACTCATCCACCAAGCCTTGCAGCTCTCCTTCGTCTTCACTCAACAACACGGTATCATCTGCAAACAACAGTACTGGGAGTTTCCAAACACTATCCTCTCTCACCAGGGCCACTCGAACATCCACTACCCTACCTTGTACCTCTTTTATTACCCCATCCATGTACAGATTGAACAACCATGGAGACATGACACATCCCTGTTTCAACCCAACTTTCAAAGAGAAAAATTCACTTAGTTCAACATAAGCATATGTAATTTTAATATTCTAGGACTAATAACTGATTTTTGGCAAATATTTTTTGAGAGTCTGTCGGAGCCCGAATAACCCCGGGGGATACGCAAAACATCGGTAAACATGCCTGCGGTGTAGGGGTAAAGGGGTTAATTTACGTCTCTGATCAACAAGAGCTCAAGTACGAAAATACTTTACGTCACTGTCTCTGACAACTTCAGTAATTAGCAACTGCAGCTCAGGACACACTGACACACTTCCAAGTTAACGTAATTTGTGATTCCAACTTGAGGCGAAATTACTGAAACGGAACCGATCAGTCATCCACCAGTGTCAGGAGTCACATGAAATGTTGTGGTGGTGGTGAAGAGGAGGCAGGGTGAGGTGGTGTTATGGGACAGTTAAAGAGAAACACATTGATGTATGGAACAAATGAAGAGTAAGAGAAAAGGTTTTAGAATTCGTGTAGAAGAGTGTACTAATCGGGCGGCTGGAAGGAGAGGAATACCGAGAACAGGTTGGAAAGATAAGGTGGGAAAGTAGTGTGGTGATTCTTAGGTTACCGAGTAGGGCCGGAGATGTGTGGAGGTTTTTTGAACGAGACCCACCCCTCACAGGAGGCGGACATATACAGACAGATCAAGATGCAGCAACTGGAATAAAGGAATCATTATTAAAAGATATAACCTTTCCTTACAACGTAAAATATAAAGGAGCACTGACAGCCTCATCTGGCACTTCGGATGGTACTCATGTATAATGGCTTTGGTGTTTTATTTTCACACCCACGAGAAAATTTTAGTTAATTTTGATTACAACACGTGAATTTTTCTTATTCTGATCACTAGCAGATGAATCTGCTTTGCTCTGTGCCGTACAAAACAATTTTAATTTAGCTCTCACCAAACAAGTACATAAAGATTTTCGTATTTAGTGGGCTGGTTGTCTTAATTGTAGATCATCGCCGACTTAGTAAGATTCCATAATGTTTATGAGCAACATTACGATGACGTCTTTCGGGGTTTATCCTTGCTGGTCCCAAGCGATTTTACACATCCTGCGGCAGATTTCTTTTAGGAATAAATGAGTGCTGTAGTTCTCTTATCCAGTTAGAAAAGTCTCTCCTAAACTGAGTAAAGTCGTTTGACGGTAGCAAATATGAGACATCTATTCGCATATATATATATATATATATATATATATATATATATATATATATATATATATATATATATATATATATTCATTCATTCATTCATCATCCAATTCTACATTGTCCCATGGGGAGCGTAGGAGCCCGGAGCTAGGCAGTTGGTCCCGACATTTAAGATGAGAGTGACCAGCCTCACTCATCCCTGAGTGGCATTACATGAGCAATCAACCCCGACCATTCCTTGGATATAAACCTTCACCGGCTCAATCCGATTGGAGCGCAATAATTACCCACTAAACCACCAGGCACCAAAATTTGGTTATATGGTTACCACCCAGCGTATAATCTTATCTCGTCTGTTTGAGTATCCACTACAGGACCGGCCTATCCCGACCGAAGTAGGGACGATACAGCCAATGTATCTCTACCAAGTGGCTTAGGCTGTCTGTTAGAGATAGTATGTAGGGTGCGAAGTGCTTGTAAGTGTAATTGTTGTGTTGGAATGGCTTTAGACATGTGTGTAATCTGTGAACCAAGTGTAATCGGCCAGCGCAAGCCGACTGGTTGCAAGCATACTTTTACAGTATGCAACACTGGTTCATCCACAGCACCCCTTGTGTCCGCCAATGCAGTACTTGGCCTGAAGAACTCTCCCAAAGTTTATTACCCTGGTGGGGCGCGAACCTTCGTTCTTCAGTGTACGAAAACACACACTTTACCACTGTACCACAGAGGGTGCATATATATATATATATATATATATATATATATATATATATATATATATATATATATATATATATATATTCATAATCGTTGTTAGTAGAGAACTGGATATATATATATATATATATATATATATATATATATATATATATATATATATATATATATATATATATATATTGTTACATAGCCTATGATTTCATCATCCTTTGTGTAATTTTAACGCACAGTATGCTGCATGTTTGATCACGAGCGTGTTCTGCCTCAGTTCCCCCCTTCTACCGTTATAGTAGAGTAAGTCGACATCTCTGTTATACTTTGCGGGATTGTCATCTCTTTGTCCCCATGGCTTCATTTGCGCGTCCTCATTACAAGTTGTATCAAGCTCTCCTGGCTCCTATATAATGAGCTCAGTCTCTGCATCATTGCCACTTAGATCTGCTCCTCATTTTGTTCACATCTCTGTCCTCCCCTGTACAATTATTATTATTGTGAGTGCTCAAGAAATCTCCAACCATCTAGCAGCTGTGTGTAATTTGAGTATAACTGTTGTTGCATTTTTCTTGTACTGTATAGCATAAGTTTAATTTGTAGGCCTAGTGAAGTTTTTGTAATTCGTGTGTGGTTCTTTATGTCAGTCATTTTTGATAATAGTTTGTATCTGTAATTATTTATCTGGCATTCACTGAGTATTATCTGGTATCTCATTTTATCAGGGCTGACTTAGATAAATTTACTCTTGCTAACTTCGTGTTAATAGAGGCTATTGCAGTTAACCATATATTTAACCTGTTTATTTGCCATTACATTATCTTTATGAGTCCTGAATGTTTTGTTGTTAGTTTGTGCATTAAACTTTAACTTGTAATTTTACCTAACTCTTTTGTTTTGAACCTGGAACTTTACGGGACAGTAGTGACTCTTCGTATTCTCACTTAAAGTGTACATTATCTTTCTCTGTTCCGTAACATAAATTTGGCGACCTCATATCAGGATATTCAGGATATTATCATAAGGATATTGTTTGATATTTTGTGACTGTGATATATTCATGATGGCTACTATTTCTACACTTGATGAAGCCAAAGATTTTTTGTCAAATGTGCAAACAGTGTGTGATATAGAAAACAGAACAAAGAATGAACTTAAGCTTGTTGCTCAACAATTGGGAATTGCGGTTCACTCTCATCATTCTAAGGATCAAATTGTTGGCATGATTAATAAAAGCTTGTTTAATGTAACTCCTCCAAATGAGCAAACGCAGATTGAATTAGCTAAGTTACAGCTAGCTCTGCAGGAGGCTCGTGCTAAAGAAGCTGAATTTCAGGCAAATGCTAAGCAGGCGGAATCTCAGGCTCGTATTGAAGAGGCACAGATACAGGCTCAGGCACAAGTTGAACTTGCCAGGATTCAGGCAGACCATGAGTATCGCATGAAACAAGGTGGAACTGGATCATCTAGCTCTGATGATTTTGATGTGGCTAAAAATGTTAAACTTGTCCCTCCTTTTAATGAATCTGATTTAACAAAGTATTTTCAGTTGTTTGAGAGGGTAGCTACAGGTTTTAATTGGCCTAAGGAGTATTGGCCAGTACTCCTTCAAACTGTTCTCACCGGTAAAGCTCAAGTAACTTATGCATCTTTGCCTCAGGATCAGTCTGATAATTATGATGTAGTTAAGAGCTTGATTCTTAAGGCCTATGAGCTTGTCCCTGAAGCCTATAGAGTAAAATTTAGGACAACTTACAAGCAAGATAAGCAATCCCATGTTGAGTATGCAAAAATCAAAGAAGATCTGTTAGAGCAGTGGTTAAATTCTAAGAATGTGGATTCTGATTTTGACAAATTTAAGCAGATGATTTTGCTGGAGGACTTCAAAAGGTGTATTAGTAAAGATGTAAGCCTATATCTTGATGAGAAAAGAATAGATAATTTGTCTGATGCTGCAGTTTTAGCTGATGAGTATGTTCTCACTCACAAGAGATATTCTAGAGAAAAAGGGAAAGCTGAGAGTAAGTACGTTGCCTCTACTCAGAGTACAGGTAACAGGAAAGAGAATAAGGATGATGTTTCTCAGGAAGTAAATACCAGCTTCACCTCTAGATTTCAGAAAAGTAAATGTACTTATTGTAGTAAGCTTGGTCATACTACGGAGAGATGTTTCAGGAGACAGCGTGATGTGAACAAAAAGGAGTCTTTAAATATTCAGTCAATTGGTCTAGTGTCCACTCTTGAGAGTTCCCAGAATTCTTTAACTGAGTTAACTGAACCTGCTTTGAGGGGTAACTTAAATTCTCATGATGGAGCTCCTCTTTTGAGCAGTAACGTGGGTGACACTCTCAAGAGTTCATGTGCTAATTTCCTGTCTGATGGTTTTGTCAGTCCTCTGGACAGTAATGACAGGAAATCAGTTCAAATATATCGTGATACAGGTGCTTGCCAATCCCTTATGCTGACCAGTGTTCTAGGCTCTAATTTTAATTCCTCTGATGAAACTGTAATCTTACAAGGTGTAGGGAATAATTACTTCTCTGTCCCTCTGTGCAGAGTGAATTTAGAGTCTGGTTTTGTTAATGGTTCTGTTATGGTTGGGTTGGTTGAGACACTCCCAATGTCAGGTGTAACTTTCTTACTTGGAAATGATATTGGTGGAAGTCAAGTGTGTCCAGCTCCTCAGTTGTCTAGTGAGCCAGTGGCTGTGTCCCGGGATTGTGATGTCCCTGATGTGTTCCCTCCACGTGCTGTCACTAGGGCTAAGTCTAAAGTTACTGGTGATTTAGAGGATAATGATGATGATGATGTTATCCTAGCTGACACTTTTCTTGCTAATTTGGACCACTCACCAGATGAGGCAGTACCCCGTAGTGTTGATAACTTGTTTCGTCAAGAGTTGGTTGAGTTGCAGGTTGCTGACCCTGAGTTGAAAGGTCTAGCTAACTCTGCTTGCAGTGAGGAAGAGTCAGCCGGTGCTTCTACTTGTTATTATGTAAAGTCAGGAGTACTTATGAGGAAGTGGAGACCCCCAACAGCATCAGCCGACTGTGAATGGGAGGTTGTACATCAAGTTGTCATCCCTCGTGTTTGTAGGCAGGATATCATTCGAGTGGCTCATGATTCCAGTTTGGCAGGACACCTTGGAGTGAGGAAGACTGTGGCACGCATTTTGAAACACTTCTACTGGCCAGGTATCTTCAGGGATGTTTCCTGGTATTGTAAGTCTTGTCACACCTGTCAAGTTGTGGGGAAGTGTAATCAGACCGAAAAGGTTGCACCTCTAGTTCCCATTCCTCCTTTTGAGGCGCCTTTCACCCGTGTGTTGGTGGATATTGTGGGCCCTCTTCCTAAGACTTCTTCAGGATTTTCTTATGTGTTGACCATGATTGATATGGCTACTCGTTATCCTGAAGCCATTCCACTTAGAAATATCTCAGCAAAGAACGTGGTTAAGGAAATGCTAGGGTTCTTCACAAAGTTTGGTCTGCCCAAGGAGGTACAGTCAGACCGGGAAGTAATTTCATGTCAAATGTTTTCAAGCAGTCTCTGAAAGAGTTGGGCATCACCCAGATCACGTCTTCAGCTTACCATCCCCAGACCCAAGGAGCGTTGGAGAGATATCATCAAACACTCAAATCGATGCTCAAGAAATACTGTTTGGAACATCAGAAAGACTGGGATAAAGGTCTTCCATTCGTTGTGTTTGCCGCAAGAGAATCTCCAAATGAATCACTGGGCTTCTCACCTTTTGAACTACTGTTTGGCCATGAAGTAAGAGGACCCCTTAAGTTACTCAAGGAATGCTGGCTGTCGGAGGAAGATGACGTCAACCTGCTGGAGTATGTGATGAAGTTCAAAGAACGGCTGTCCACTGCTTTACAGCTGGCGAGAGAGAATTTAGGAGCTGCTCAGGAGAAGATGAAGACTTGGTATGATAAGAAGTCCAGGTTACGCCACTTTCAGCCAGGAGATCAGGTTTTGATTCTGCTACCAGTTCATGGGCAACCTCTTCAAGCCAAGTTTAGTGGCCCTTATTTCGTGGAGAAGAAACTCAGTGATGTCAACTATGTCATCGCCACACCAGATCGTAGAAAGAGCAAGCAACTATGTCACATCAACATGCTAAAGTTATATCACAGGCGGGACGAAAATAATCCAGTCTGCACTGTAGCTGTTCCACCCGAGTCTACAAGTGAAGTTCTCCCATGCAGCATGAGCCTGAGTGATAGTTTGGGGAAGAATCCTGATATCATGAATGATCTCCAGACTAAGCTTTCTCATCTACCTCCTAAGGAAAGGCAGGAGTTTTCGGCATTACTGCAGGAGTACCCGCAAGTGTTCCGTGCCACTCCAGGAAGAACCACTGTGTTGATGCATGATGTCGATGTTGGAGACGCAAAGCCAATTAAATTGCCTCCTTACCGTGTGAACCCAGTGAAAGTTCCTCTCATCCAGAAGGAGCTTGGCTACCTGTTGGACCACAAGATGATTGAGCCCTGTCAGAGCGAGTGGAGTTCTCCTGTCACTCTGGTCCCTAAGCCAGGTGGGTCACAGCGGCTTTGCATTGACTACAGACGTGTTAATCAGATAACTAAAACAGACACTTACCCTCTCCCTCGTGTGGAAGATTGCATAGACAAGATCGGAAAGGCTAGGTACATAAGTAAGTTTGATTTGTTAAAGGGATACTGGCAAGTACCTATGACTGAACGTGCTAGGGAGATCTCATGTATTGTAACATTAGGAAAGACATTTGCATGTTCTGTAATGCCATGTACAGATTGTTTTAGAGTAATAAGAAATTTCCTTTGTAAATTTCTTTTTTCTTTGTGGGGAGGTGTTACATAGCCTATGATTTCATCATCCTTTGTGTAATTTTAACGCACAGTATGCTGCATGTTTGATCACGAGCGTGTTCTGCCTCAGTTCCCCCCTTCTACCGTTATAGTAGAGTAAGTCGACATCTCTGTTATACTTTGCGGGATTGTCATCTCTTTGTCCCCATGGCTTCATTTGCGCGTCCTCATTACAAGTTGTATCAAGCTCTCCTGGCTCCTATATAATGAGCTCAGTCTCTGCATCATTGCCACTTAGATCTGCTCCTCATTTTGTTCACATCTCTGTCCTCCCCTGTACAATTATTATTATTGTGAGTGCTCAAGAAATCTCCAACCATCTAGCAGCTGTGTGTAATTTGAGTATAACTGTTGTTGCATTTTTTCTTGTACTGTATAGCATAAGTTTAATTTGTAGGCCTAGTGAAGTTTTTGTAATTCGTGTGTGGTTCTTTATGTCAGTCATTTTTGATAATAGTTTGTATCTGTAATTATTTATCTGGCATTCACTGAGTATTATCTGGTATCTCATTTTATCAGGGCTGACTTAGATAAATTTACTCTTGCTAACTTCGTGTTAATAGAGGCTATTGCAGTTAACCATATATTTAACCTGTTTATTTGCCATTACATTATCTTTATGAGTCCTGAATGTTTTGTTGTTAGTTTGTGCATTAAACTTTAACTTGTAATTTTACCTAACTCTTTTGTTTTGAACCTGGAACTTTACGGGACAGTAGTGACTCTTCGTATTCTCACTTAAAGTGTACATTATCTTTCTCTGTTCCGTAACAATATATATATATATATATATATATATATATATATATATATATATATATATATATATATATATATATATATATATATTTGGATAATCGTTGCTAGTAGAGAACTGGATAAACCACGTACGAGGCCACATAGAGAAGCAGCTCAAGGTAAATGAGGTTATTGTGAGGCAATTTGGGAAATTAAAACAACGACAAAGTGGATTACAGCGAGTCACTAGGAAGAGTATTCGGAACAAGATTCACAGTATCAGGAGCAGAGTGTAATCATGGCCTATACATGTCAAGTACTTCTGCAGACAGCCGGACACCCGATCCTGAACCGTTTAGTGTCTGCCTGGTGCTGTCTGGCAACCGAACTGTAGTAGGATGTTGCATTTTATGAATGAACTCTGGCACTGTTGGTAACCCTGACTGAGTCTGGGGTGGGTAACATACGTTTGGTTGCATTTATGCCGGTTAATATAGGATAAATGTAGACGATTTTACGCCTATAACCTTTAAATATTTATTGTATGATGCTGGATCCCATTCCATATCCCCACATATTTAAGTGTGATTGTATTATGAATACGTCAAAACAGTAGCCCTGGCAACATACAAATGTCAGGCTTACCAAACGTTGGTAGGTGGCCACAGTGAAGAAGCGAAACAGAACCGAAATATACGGGAAAATATTTGGTAATTGAGTAATGTTAATCGCAAATTATATCTGTAACACCCTTAAAATATATAAATAGAAAAAAAAAAAAAACGCAGGCTATTAAGAGAGGTATGGATACGTAGACGTAAGGAATCGGAAAAGTTGGCCACCCTTCACCACCAACCAGCCACACCTCCATCCACGCACCGACTCAATGCATCGCCAGTATTTCGCAATGGGGGTCTTGGCTCTTTAACAGCGGACCTTTGGTAGAAAGGATGTTGCATAGGAGGATGGCTGGATAGATGCACTAGCTCATATGATTTGATGCTCTATTTACAGCTGCTACTAGGGACTGACATCTGTGCACATTGCCATATCAACTGTATTCGTAATGACTGCCAGCACTCTGTTGTTACACTGATTATATGACCTTAACCGTTATGATATCACAATAACAGTTACAAGAGTTTTATTCGTGTTTTATATCATGTAAGAATAGAAAGGTGTTCGGCTGTCATCACTAAATTTGGACATGGTATGATATGGGTTCAAAATACATGGTATTACAGTGACTTCGTTCTTGAAATTCAAACTAATGGACTGTATATTTATGGGAGGGAACAGTATCTTAGCGTCAAGGAAAGTCTAAATCGGTGGGTGGATGGAGGTGTGGCTAGTTGGTGGTGAAGGCTGGCCAACCATTCCGATTCCTTATGTCTAAGTATCCATACCCCGTTTAATATCCTGCGTTTTTTTTTTTTTCTATTTATATACTTTAAGGGTGTTACAGGTATAATTTGCGATTAACATTACTCAATTACCAAATATTTTCCCGTATATTTCGGTTCTGTTTCGCTTCTTCACTGTGGCCACCTACCAACGTTTGGTAAGCCTGACATTTGTATGTTGCCAGGGCTACTGTTTTGACGTATTCATAATACAATCACACTTAAATGTGTGGGGATATGGAATGGGATCCAGCATCATACAATAAATATTTAAAGGTTATAGGCGTAAAATCGTTTACATTTATCCTATATAAACCGACATAAATGCAACCAAACGTATGTTACCCACCTTAAACTCAGTCAGGGTTACCAACAGTGCCAGAGTTCATTCATAAAATGAAACAGCCTACTACAGTTCGGTTGCCAGACAGCACCAGGCAGTTACTAAGTGGGTCAGGATCGGGTGTCCGCAATAGTACCTGGAACAAAGGATCTGTTACATGATGTCAGTGATCCGAACTCTGCTGAGAAAGGCATTTCTTCCACAAGTTCGAGGAGATGGGGGGAGCCAACAAGGATAAACCTATGGGGAGTAGTGTCTGGGAACACCAAGTATGAAACATCAGGCCAAGATCTCTAAGATGTGAGCGTAAGTTTCCTAGGAGTCCAGGATCCTTCCCAGTCACACAGCCACTGTTACAGTTTGTTGCGTACACACGACGCCAGCCATAATACATGTCTGCAAGTACGACACTCTAACGGACTCATTTATTTCACTCCTTGTTAAGCAGGTATCGACAGCGAGATTAGAAGCATTATAAATAATAAAACTCATGACATTATACAGTACTTCCAAAATTTATGTGCGAACCATTTCCTCTGGTAGTCACAAAAACCCACTTTCTTATCCACCTCAAGCACTGGATAACGCCAGTACGACACTAGTTCTTACTGTAGTTTTTATGTTTTCCTGCCTTCTGTAAAATGCACTGGGGACAGCCGTATTTTTTGGGATGCTACTGATACATGTTGCTGCTACTAGCCACCACATCCATATTTAAGCTAAGTTGGACTGGGCAAGCTTGGGTTGCGATGGGTTGGGCTGGGCGGGCTGGGTTGAGCTGGGCACGAGTGAGTTGAGCAGAGATGTGGTAGGTGTTTTTGGCTGGGTTAGGTTGCAATGAGTCGTGATGAGCTGGGTTGGTTAGATGCAGTGATGCTGGTCTACAGTGGATTAGATTAAATTAGGTTAAGACTGTGTTGGGTAGAGTATGCTAGATTTGGGTAGGATTGACTTAAGTTTGGGTAGTCTGGGTTAGGATCAGTTGTGTTGAATTGTGTTGTATCGGGTTAGGTAAGGTTGTTTTGGGTAAGAAAAAAAAATCAAGGAGGCTGAAAGAGTATCCACTTGATGGTTAGGACAGTCATTATTTGTATTTACATAAATGAAGCGAAAAATATAATCGCTCCCGCCCTGCTACTACCCAATGTCTATTTCCGGGAAAGATTACACCATTTATATGAACCGGATTTTCTACCTTGCCTTTGTTTCCCGTGAATTTGGTGAGGCAATTACAAAGTTCTGTTAAAGACGAGGTTTGTTAACGAGCGGAATTAATAACGTCATTATCATCTTAATTACAGAGGGAGTACAGAGAAAAAGGAATAGATTAGGTTTACATATGTGTGCAAACTCTCACATTTTTCGGATTTGTATGATTATACACACAAAACATACACTGACAAACAGATTCATCTATTTAGCTTCACTCACAGGCGTACATGAATTCCCAGCGAGATCGCCTATGTTCACACACACACACACACACACACACACACACACACACACACACACACACATATATATATACACACATATACACACACATACAAACTTACAGATACACATACATACTCTCTCTCTCTCTCTCTCTCTCTGCTGGTTCGTTTACAGTATTTGTCAAATACGAGTATTAGATGGGTGATGGAAAGGGTATATTATGGGAACTTGCTTAAAGGCCGCATTCGGCGGCCTCCGCTCGATATCAAGTCACTTCGTATCTTCAGTCGAAAGGTAACAGATATATGAATTACTCATGCCGTGAGAGACGGAGCGAGGAATTTTCCCTTATTTTTATTTTGCTGGGACAACCGATGAGAAGAGAGAGAGAGAGAGAGAGAGAGAGAGACAGACAGACAGACAGACAGACAGACAGACAGACAGCCGATGAGAAGAGAGAGAGAGAGAGAGAGAGACAGACAGACAGACAGACAGACAGACAGACAGAGAAAGGGGGGGATAGTAGTGTTTGCTTTTATACTAAATGATACTATACCATTATACTATACAGTTTTAGGAGTATAAGGGAGAGAGGAAGGAGAGGCGGGAGAGTGATAACAGAATAAACACGTCACTCTTCTTTCTTCTGTCATGCTGGTTATTTCAATGCCGGATCAAGAACTAATCCATCCCCTCCACTAAAAGCAAATACTAAATAAGAAACAAAAAGCCAGAAATGAGTCATAAATGGGGAACTGGTGGCCCGATTGGACTGGAAATTGTTTTATTCTTCAATTAGAGCATTTTGACGGTACCTTACTCTATTAAAAATTGAGCTATGTTGCGCCTCTTTTGTTGAGTTACGGTAACAAACAAACATACAGAAATTGGATCTTTATAATATACATATGGAAATGGAAGAGGAGGAAAGCAGAGGAGGAGGAGGACGAGGGTAAGGGAGGGGCAGGGGAGTTGCAGAAGGGGAAGGAGAGGTGAGGAAGGTGTACAAAAGGGAAGGGAAGGAAACAACGTGGAAGGAGCAGGAGAAGGGAAAAGGAAAAGTAGAGATAGGAAAAAGAAAGGGGAAAGAACAACTAGGAGAATGAAAAACAAGGGGATACGAAGAAGAAAATGAGAAGAAAGAGGAGAGACGAGAGGAGAGGAGAAGAGGGAGAAGGGATATGACGGAAGGAAACAGGAGGAGAAGGTTAGGAGATGAAGGGAAAATTAGGTGAAGGGAGGAAAGGCGAATTGAATGGAAGGAATACAAAGAGAAAGGAAGAGAATGGATGGATAGGAAGGAAACTGAAGGAAAAGGAAGAGAAGGAGGTTTGAATGAGTACAAACGGAAGAGAAAACAGTACAATCATGTGGAAAAGGAAGAAAACTGAAGCAGGGAGGAAGAATAAAGCAAGGATACATGAGACAGAAGAGGACTGGGAGACAGACATGATACAAAGAACGGGAAGGGAAACAGAGGAAAGAGCTACTATAGGGAGTGAAAAGGGTGATGAGAGATAGGTTTGGGGGAAAAACAAACAGGTTGATATCGATTGGTAGGATATGGAGTTTGCGAGATGTAAAAAACAGCTACTGTGGAGAAAGGAAACAATTAATCCTTTCATTCCGACGACGCACACTGCATTTTATTCTTACGACCTTTTGGCGATTTTATTCAGCCTGTGCGAGACTTTCTGAAATTGGGCAGTTACAAAGAACCTTTACTTTCATTAATTGTCTGAGGGTAACAAGAATATAGCGAAAATACGTCATCGAGTAGAGGGGGCTAATCTTATCAATCCAGTGACATATTCCTTATTTCATTTTTCTCTCCCACAGGACGATATAATTCACTTTAGGACAGACCTGTAGTAGTGAAGGAGATACTGTGGGTAGTATCTAACTCCTTCTGTTGAAAAAATCTCCCCCAAACTAACAGGAATCCTCAGGTGTTTGTGACTGTATTTTATAAAATACGCGATACAAGTAACGGGGTTTAAAACGTTAGGAAGTAACAGGTGAACAAAGAAAAATTGTACACGTAAGATATGACAAACACAATAAAATGTAAGAGATACCACAATATCACACACACACACACACACTTAAACGATTTGAAAATAATTAAATAAAATAAAACAGAGAATAGACTGAATAAAGAAACAATGATAAAACATAACAGATCGGAAGGAGAATTAACATGTGTGTGTGTGTGTGTGTGTGTGTGTGTGTGTGTGTGTGTGTGTTAGTAGTAGAAGTAGGCAGCCACGCCCAGGGAAGTACTACGGCCAAAGTAACGGGAGACTCAAGGAATAGCCTGGATTCCATTTTGTCTCCTAGGCCTTGGTAGCTGGTTACACATCTTTCTGCCTCACACATCACAGGTCATCAGGCAGCCCTCCTTACACAACACACACATCCACACTATATCACACTACCTTAAACCAGCTATCCATTCTCCATAAAACACCGATCTTCTCATTACATATCATCACATTCCACAACACATCCCTGCTCCCCCCCACCTCATCTCATAAAAAGAACCATGGCTGCTGCTATACTGGGAATTAGTGCAGTGGTTTCTCGGATAACCACGACCGGCAGGGCTGAGTAGTCTGCACAGGGCCCTCCTGGTTGTCATCAAGCGACTGTGTCACCTTCAGTGCAACAGCACCCCAGAACTACTCATCACTGCAGTAGAATTTTCTTCTTCAGTATTAGGGGACTTTACTCCAACATCAACTCTGTTCACAACTCCCTCCGGTTTGAATCCCCTGATCTGCTATTTTTGACAGAGACTCAAGTAAGCTCCACCTCTGATTTAGCTAGATTTAATTTTCCTGGTTATGTCTCGATTCAAAATTCAAACCCAAAGGAGACGTATGTTGCCTAGCTAAATCAAAAATTGCCCTGGAGGAGATTACTAAATTTAATTGTCCTTATTTCGACTATTCCATGAACAAATTAAATTCTTTTGGTAAAATTATTTCCTCTGTGTTTATCGTTCTCCTAATGCCCCTCCAGAGCCGAGATTATTTGACTCTCTGTCGTCACAACTAAGTGTTCTCAACATTAATACTGCATCAGAAGTTACTATTCTGGGTGATTTTAATATCGATAATTCTGACTGGCTCACATATTCAGTCAGAACTGATGACACTAGTCTTGAATGTGAGCAAATTGGAGACTCATTTAATCTCACACAGTTAGTCAATCGACCTACCCAGGTACCAGACAACACTGATCACCAACTGGATTTGTTTCTAACAACCAATTTAGAAAATCATAATGTAGAAGTGAAGTACCCCCTCAGATCCTCGGATCATTGTCTGAAACAAGCCACCATTCAACACCTACCTGTCTTGGTGACTACTTGGCACTACGACAGGGCAGAGAGGGTCTCCAAAATTTTTTTTTATGGATATTCCCTGAACCTCCTTTTCCCCCCAATATGCAAACTCCACCTAGGGTCACATACAGGATTTCATTAACCCGCAGCATGCCGGCTATTTTTAGCCTTATGGGTCACCCCAGCGCCGGCCATTTTTGGACCTTTTTTTTTTTGGCCAAAATGATAGATTTTGATGTAGAAACAACGAATTTCGCCATTAAAATGCTCATCAAGGCTCGGAAATGAGTTTTATTGAGTCCTGCATACCCGTGTACAGGTATAGCCAATCTCTCACGCTCGCCACATATGTGAACGCCGTTTTCTATGTAGAGTATACTCAGGTATTTATGCTGGGAAGGTATAGCAATGTTCAGCACACTTTTCTGATTACTTATTACTTCAGCATCTATCACAATTTGCGTGTCTTTCTCACTGTGAATGCATTATCTTACACTTACTTGAAGACAGGTACAACCTGACTTCATTACACACAGTCCTGGCACTTACAAGAAGGTATTTACAACTTGACTTCATTATATAGTTCTTACACTTACAAGAAAATATTTACAACTTACACTTACTTGAAAATATTTACAAAATGCCTTCACCATGTACAACACTGGGTGAGGCACACAGGCAGAGTGAGGCAGAGCGAGTGTGAGGGGGGGGGCGAGTGAGTGTATGGCCTTGACAGCCTGGGGGATGGTAGAGGAACTGTTACCTTACATGCCCTCCAATTTTTGCCTGCGAATCTTGAAAAATGCAGTCACAGTGAAGTTTTTTATTTTAAACCGTTTTAAAACGGCACTGGCACTGGCCGTGGAGTTATGTCAGACCGTTTTCAAATGGCACTGGCACGCGGCGGGTTAAAGTCGGCATGGAAACATTCAATCCCCATCATAGTTACAGAAAAAGATGTAATTCAGCTAAATGATTTGACGACAATTGTGCTAGAGTAAGAGAACATAAAACAATAGCCTATAACACTTATACAAGGACCAAAACTAAAGATGCCTTTAACTGTTATAGAAATATCAGAAACCATGACAAAACTATTATCAATCTTTCTAAATCAAACTTTCTTCAATGACAAGCTAACAAACTACTAAACAGCCCTAATGATAACATAATATTCTGGTCTACCCTTAATTCATTCAAATCTAACTTCACTACCACCTTTTCCACTCAACCGTTACAGTCTCCCAATGGAAATCTAGTATGTGACCCATGTGGAAAAGCCAGCCTTTTTGTTCACATTTTTACAATAAACTCAACCCTAAATACAGAAAATCACAGTATTTCTGTACTTGATTTTGATTCCCCTCAACTACCTTCTTTCATGATTCACACCAGATAGGTACAAGCTGTATTGCAGAATCAGCAGACAAAGCTACTGGTCCAGATGAAATTCCTTCAATAGTACTTAAAAATTGCTCCTCAGTGTTGGCTCCTGTACTGGCAAAATTTTTCCGCTAATGCATCCGTACCTCAAGTTTTCCAGCCTCTTGGAAAGACACAAATATCCATCCTGTTCTTAAAAACGGGGCAACTTCTGATCCATCAAACTATAGACCAATTGCAATAACTTCCATCCTCGGTAAAATTTTTGAGACACTAATTAACAAACACATAGTCATACATCTAGAAATCAATAAATTAACCCCTTAAGTCCTAATTGCATCAACTGATGTGATTTGAGTTTTATGCCAAAATACCTAATCGCATCAACTGAACGCGGCCTGTAAAAAACTGCGAAATGCTTGCTTCACCCCGATTATGATGTACACGGTTAGAGGCCAATGAGATCTCGCCCCTGGTGTGGCGTGAGGGGGGGGGATTGGACCAACCTGGGCGGCAGGGGGACACCCCCCTCTCGGCCGCCTCCATGCCACGCTCTACTCCACTCTTGCGCACAGTCCTTGTCCCCCATCACTCTCCCACCCCTCCACGCTCCCACAACAACCTGCATCCCTTCCCACCCTCTCTTGCTCCTCCTCCTTCCCTGCTAACCTCCTCCCCCCAAAAAAAACCCACCCCATCTCTCCCTCCTTGTCCCTCACTACCCTTCCAACCCCCAACAGGCTCCCCGAGTGTCAGGCCTGATGTACGTACCTGTTTCATATTATTTCTACTACTTCCCAAATTTTTACACCTCACTCTGTTCATTTCTCACTTCATACCTACCAGTTTCTGTACGTACGTAGTTGGAGAATGCTGTATGTTGTACTACATACGGCGCATCTTATTTATTTTTTTTCTTCATTCTCCCTACCTGCCCAAATTAGCACCTCTGAGTAGTGTCCGTCTGTGTTAGTTTTCGAAGGACTATTAGGCCTTGTAGGGCTACTCCCCGCATCTGTTTCAACTCCCCACACATACAAACACACCTGTTTTCATGGCTGGTGTGATAAATTCCAATGAAATGGAGAGTTTCCACAAGAGAATTTGGTTGTTGCCGAAACTGTAATGATAAGTGTGATGAAGTGTAATGATAATGTGATAATTGTAATGGTGTGATAAATGTGTGACCAGAAGTTGGGACAGTAAAAAGAGAAATCAAAAACGAATTAGTTTTTTTTTCCTTTCTTATGCATGCATTTATAGCATTATTCAACTTTATTTTGATGTCCTTGATGGTTATAAACATTTATATGCGTCTGTGTTAGTTTTGGAATGATTAAGAGGCCTTGTAGGGCTACTCCCCACACCTGTTTTATCTCTCCACACCTACAAACACACCTGTTTATATGGCTAGTATGACAAATCCCATTGAAATGGAGGCTTTCCACAAGAGAATTTGGTTGTTGCCAAAATTTTTCTCTCCAAGTAACATCAAGGCCTTGTAGGCCTACTCCTCACACTAGTTGTCTCCCCACACCTACATACACACCTGTTTTCGTGGTAGATGTTACAGAACACAATGAAGTGCTTTCTTTTCATGCGAAAAGCTGGTTATTTCCAACCTCCGTACCTATAGGCCTACTCTCCACAGCCTACTTTATGTCCCCACAGCCTAGTAGTTTCCCCACACTTACATACACCTGTTTTCATGGTTGGTGTGACAAAACACTTTGAAATGACCTGTTTCAATAAGAAAAATAGATAGTTATCAAAATTTTCATGTTTTCGACTGTTTTCGAGGGGTAACTATCATAAACTTTTTTTGAAATTTGGCCCGCGATTGTGCGGTAACCATTAGGCCTACGGGGGTACGGATTGCGTTGCCAGGTGTGTAAATTCTTTCTCTTTAGCCAGAACACAGTCAATTTGCCCTTGGTGAAAGTCTCAAAAACACCCCCTAATTGAGGTTGTGGGAGGTACCCTGCCTGAAACAACTGCGGTCTTTAGGGATTAAACAATGATCGGCAGTATGGATTTAGACAAGAACGTTCAACTGTGGACATTCTTTGCCTTCTTACCCATCAGATTAACAAAATAATAGACCAACACGGTGAAACATATGCAATAGCACTTGATATTTCAAAATCATTTGACACAGTATGGCACCAGGCCTTATTGTCTAAGATGTCACACTATGGCCTTGCATCACTGGTTCCTCTAATTTCTTCTTACCTTCATAATAGAAAAATACGGGTCATGGTAGATGGAATATATTCTCAGTTTCATTCCATAAATGATGGCGTATCTCAGGGATCACTTTTGGTGCCAACCCTCTTTCTCATTCATATAAATGACCGCCTATCTGTCACTCACAACCCAGTACACTTATGCTGATGACTCGACCCTTCATAGTTCTTTCACATTTAGTACCTCCTTTACATGATTTGATATCATAAATTCCCAAATAAACACAGCAACTTCTCTGAATCAGGACCTATTTAATATTAATCAATGGGGACAAACACATCTGGTCTCATTTAATGCTCAGAGAACTAATTACATTAATTTCTCCTACAGAAGAATCCCTCACACTCTCACTTAATTTTAAATTATGTCAATACAGTACTCCATTATCCACTACAATTGATATTATAGTTGTTACTCTAAACTCCAACCTAAGCTTGACAGTTTTTGTTAAATCCCTTGCTAAAAGTGCTTCTAAAAAATTGGGACTTATGTACAGAGTTCGTGAGTTCTTCACTGACGAGCAGATGGCCACAATATACAAAAGTCATGTGCATTCTCAGATCGAATACTGTTCACCACTGTGGAGTGGATGTGGAGCGGTTGCATTGAGGCAGCTGGACAAAATTCAAAACAAAGCCATTAGATTAATCAATAATCCTGCCATTACGCAGGACCTTCCTCCATTATCAGTATGTAGAGATGTTGCTTCTTTAGCATTATTATATCGATATTTTTACCGTAAGTGCTCTGACGAACTGGCTTCAATTGTGCCTCCCCTTCACATTTTCTTCCAAAATACTCGGGCAGCTGGGAGTGCCCATGAACTCACACTGTCTTCCCCGAAGTGCAGAACCTCTGCTTATCAAAATTCATTTATCCCCAGAACTACTATTCTCTGGAATTCACTTTCTGAGAGTTGCTTCCCACAAACATTTAATCCACTTCAATTTAAATCCAGTTGTTATAAATGTTTTATGAATGGAGGATTCCTTTAGGCACATGGACTTACAGATATATATATGTATACTGTATGTATATATAAAAAAGAGAAATTAGTTGGAGAAGAACAAGGAGGCTTTAGGAAGGGAAGAGGTTGTGTAGATCAGATATTCATTCTTAGATCTTTAGTGGAAAAGTTTCTAGAGAAGAGAAAGAAGTTGTATGCGGCTTTCATGGATTTGGAGAAAGCATATGACAGGGTGGATAGACAAGGATTGTGGAAAGTGTTAAGAATATATGGAGTAGATGGGAAGTTGTTGAATGCTGTGAAGAGTATGTACGATGGTGCGAAGTCTGCAGTGCGTGTGGATGGTGAACTAAGTGAATTTTTCTCTTTGAAAGTTGGGTTGAAACAGGGATGTGTCATGTCTCCATGGTTGTTCAATCTGTACATAGATGGGGTAATAAAAGAGTTACAAGGTAGGGTAGTGGATGTTGGAGTGGCCCTGGTGAGAAAGGATAGTGTCTGGAAACTCCCTGTACTGTTGTTTGCAGATGATACTGTGTTGTTGAGTGAAGACGAAGGGGAGCTGCAAGGCTTGGTGGATGAGTCTGGGAGAGTGTGAAAGAAACGGAATCTAAAGGTGAATGTAGGGAAGAGTAAAGTGATGGTTTTTGAGAGAGGTGAAGTCAGTGAATGTACAGCGAGGTTGGATGGTGAGGAATTGGAAAATGTGAGTACGTTTAAGTACTTGGGTAGTGTGATGAGTAAGGATGGAGGTTTGGAGGGTGAAGTGCTTGAAAGGGTACAGCAGGGAAGAAAGGTTGCTGATTCTTTGAAAGCAGTGATAAGAAACAGGGAAGTGAGCATGGAAGTGACAAAGTTACTACATGACAGTATTGTGATACCAACTCTAACGTATGGAAGTGAAGCTTGGACGTTGTTGGAAGGACACAAGTCAAGAGTGAGAGCAGTGGAAATGAGTTATTTAAGAGGAGCCTGTGGAGTCACATGGAGAGACAGGCTGACGAATGCGGATATAAAGGAGCATTGTGGTGTGGATGTGGATGTGATATGAAGCGTTATGAGGAACACACTGAGGTGGTTTGGCCATGCGGAAAGGATGGAGGGTGAAAGACTGACGAAGAGAGTGTATGTGAGTGAGGTGGAGGGGGAAAGAGGGAGGGGGAGGCCGAGGATGAGATGGAGGGATGGGGTGGAGAGGTATATGAGAGAGGGGGGTGTGAGTTGGGAGCAGGGCAGTGAAATGGCGGGGGACAGGGCGACTTTTAGGCGATTTGTTTGTGACCACCCCAAACGGGATTGAGGCGTCTGGCAATTGATAGATAGATAGATGTATATATACATATCTATCTATATCTATCTATATCTATATCTATCTATCTATCTATATATATATATATATATATATACCGTAGAGAGAGAGAGTGAGAGACACACATTGTTTGTTTGTCCTTCAATCACGGCCAAACCAAGGGCCAGAGACCCACAGACCCATATACAGCATAATCTGAATCAGGGTGACAAAGAGATGGCTTTAGGGGGGTCAAAATTCGGATCTGGGTCATTTGAGGTCACCGGTAGAGTGTTCGTCCTTTTGGCCCCAGCAACGCCGGGTACCATTGCAGCCCAATTTTGGCAAGGAAACTCACATGACCTCCAGTTCGGACATAGGCTATGTGAGGTTGATCTCCGAGGTCATTTATGGTTAATGGTCGGAAGTCTTTTGAGGTCACCGGTAATACATGCTTGGATGACCAGACCCAGCAATTGAATTTTTGGCATGGAGACTCACATGACCTCCAGTTCAAACAGAGGCTATGTGGGGTTGACCTCCATGGTCAATGAGGTTACCGGCTGGAGGTCACTTGAGGTCATCGGTAATACAAACTCGAACGACTGGATCCAGCTGCCCAACTTTTGGCATGCAAACTCACGTGACCTCCAGTTTGGACATTGGCTATGTGAAGTCACCGGTTGGAGGTCGTTTAAGGTCACCGGTAATACTAATCAAGTGCCCACAAATACTGTGCGTTAGTCTACGAAAGCTGAAATAGAAGGTTCCTGGACCTCTTATAATCCCTCTTCAAAAGCATAAGAGGTACAGTCGTGGTCACAAATAATTACCTATCATCCTGTACCCCGTGCCTCAGGCTGGCTCGTTTATGCACGGCAAGTTACAGTGGAGTAAGATGGGATGAGAGAGAAGGGCCAGAGAGAGATGGGGAGGTGAGTGGGGGGACGAGCGTTGGAGCAGAGGTTGAGTGAGGGAGGGGAGGGGAGGGGAGGGAGAATGAAATGCGAAATGATGGTCACATTATTAGTCTATTTTCTTTCATTCAGGGCATAATATAAAGAAGTTAATATTCGATAGATAACGCTGCATTACACCTTGTATAGCGGCGTCAGATAACAAGCTGTAGATAGGTGCTGATATCAAGGGCTGGTTCGTGAGAGAAATATATTGATGTGACAGATCAAACATTAGTGCAGAGCCAGAAGTTTCCAGCACAACACAGTATTGCCTTGCCCACCAGTGTGTAACTAGATGTTTTTGGTCGGAGGAAAATATCACTCCCAGGAGATGAGAGGATGTTGGGGTTGTTTATCGTTATTATATCCACCCATGTGCAGACATTAAATCTATTTACCCTTAATGCACAATTATTTTAAATAGCCTTTTCATACAGAGATGCTATAAAATAGTTGACATGATGGTGGCTGTATAGAGGGAGTGTATACAGAAAGGATGATCATATTTACTTTGGACACAGGGATGTCAAAGGTTGCATATGATATTTAGTTCCAAAAATTATTTACATGTTAGAGGAGAGGACTTTTTTACATTACAGAAGTCAGAGTCATCAAGATTCCATTCTGCGTCCGAAGTCAAAATACACGGATAAACACAAATATCTGATTCTGCACTAATGTTTGATCTGTCACGTCAGAATATTATTTTTCTCTCACGAGCCAGCCGTTGATATCATCACTCTAAAGCTTGTTATCTTATGCCGCTATACAGGATGTAATGCAGCAATATCTACTGAATATTAACTCCTCTATATCATATCCTAAATGAAAGAAAATAGACAAATAACGTGACCACCACTTCGCATTTCATTCTTATTACCCTATCTACCCTCCCTCCACTACCACACTCCAACCCAGCACCATCACTTTCTCCCTCCAATCTTTCCTTCTCTCTCTGGCCCATCCCTCTCAGCTCCTCTTACTACTCTGCAACTTGCCCATCATAAACGAGCCAGTCTGAGGCACGAGGTACAGGAGGATAGGTGATTATTTATGATCACGACTGTACATGGTCTTTCTCGAGTAAAAAGACTGAATCAGAATAAATAGGATTATAGTGTTCGCCTTTTTCGCCAGGCAAGGCCGGGTACCCCCCTGCTAGTATATATATATATATATATATATATATATATATATATATATATATATATATATATATATATATATATATATATATATATATATATATATATATTGCCAGACGCCTCAATCCCGTTTGGGGTGGCCACAAACAAATCGCCTCCAAGTCTCCCTGTCCCCCGCCATTTCACTGCCCTGCTCCCAACTCACACCCCCCTCTCTCATATACCTCTCCACCCCATCCCTCCATCTCATCCTCGGCCTCCCCCTCCCTCTTTCCCCCTCCACCTCACTCACATACACTCTCTTCGTCAGTCTTTCACCCTCCATCCTCTCCACATGGCCAAACCACCTGAGTGTGTTCCTCATAACGCTTCCTATCACATCCACATCACCACCACAACGCTTCTTTATATCCGCATTCGTCAGCCTGTCTCTCCATGTGACTCCACAGGCTTCTCTTAAATAACTTATTTCCACTGCTCTCACTCTTGACTTGTGTCCTTCCAACAACGTCCCAAGCTTCACTTCCGTACGTTAGAGTTGGTATCACGATACTGTCATGTAGTAACTTTGTCACTTCCATGCTCACTTCCCTGTTTCTTATCACTGCTTTCAAAGAACCAGCAACCTTTCTTCCCTGCTGTACCCTTTCAAGCACTTCACCCTCCAAACCTCCATCCTTACTCATCACACTACCCAAGTACTTAAACGTACTCACATTTTCCAATTCCTCACCATCCAACCTCGCTATACATTCACTGACTTCACCTCTCTCAAAGACCATCACTTTACTCTTCCCTACATTCACCTTATATATATATATATATATATATATATATATATATATATATATATAGATAGATAGATAGATAGAGATAAATAGATAGATAGATAGATATACCTTATATATATATATATATATATATATATATATATATATATATATATATATATAATGTATTGTGTCCCCCCCTGTCGCAGGGGGAACACAATCTGGCCGCACTATGGGGTGGTACTACTACTCTGCGGCCAGGTTGTGTTAGGAAGAATACTGCCACCGTATTCCCTGCGTGTCGTAAAAGACGACTAAAAGGGGCGGGGTGAGGGGACTAGGGGCCCCCTCCTCTGTTTTTTAGTTCCTAAAAAGAGACAGGCCAGAGAAAGCGATGGAGGATGGAGTTATCCCAGTACCCTGAAGATTGGGTCTATGAATGTGCGTGGATGTAGTACGATTGAGGCTAAAAGGGAGGAGATTGGAAGAATGTTTGTGAGAAGAAAGTTGGATGTGTTAGCTTTGAGTGAAACGAAGATGAAAGGGAAGGGGGAGTCTATGTTTGGAAGTGTGAATGGAAGATTGTCAGGTGTTGATAGAGGAAGGGCAAGAGAAGGTGTGGCCTTGTTAGTGAGTCCGGAAGTACAGCAGTGTGTGATTGAATGGAAGGAGGTGTCATCGAGACTGATGTGGGTGAAAGCGAAATTTGAACGTGAGTTGTGGGTGTTTGTGAGTGCATATGGGCCTGGTAGTGAAAAGGATGAAGAAGAGAGGGAGTCTTTCTGGAATGATGTTGATGAGTGTCTGCAGAGTTTTGGAGCGAATGTGAATGTGGTAATGATGGGAGATCTGAATGCTAGAGTTGGAAATGTAGCAGTTGAAGGTGTAGTTGGTATGCATGGTGTGCCTGGAAGAAAATGAAAATGGGGAACGAATGATAGCGATGTGTGTTGAGCGAGAGATGGTGATTGGAAATACGCTGTTTGAGAAGAAAGATATTTATAAGTATCCATGGGTGAGACAGGAGGGTGGAAGGGTTGTTGACAGAGCTTTGATGGACTATGTGGTTGTGTCTAGGAATGTAATAGGAAGATTGTTGGATGTGAGAGTTCTGAGAGGGGAGGGTGGAGGTATGTCTGACCACTACCTTGTGGAGGGAAAGTTAAGAGTAGGTAAGAGATGGGTGAGAGCTAGGAGGGTTAGGTGTGGCAGGGAGGTTTTGAAAGTGAGTGAGTTGGATAAAAGAGAGAAAATAATAGAGTATCAGGAGAAATTGAAAGATGAGTGGAACGCACTGAAAGATCAGGAAAATGGCAGTGTGGAGGAGGAATGGCAGTTGTTTAAGAGTGCTGTGGTGGGGCATGCAGAAGAGGTGTGTGGTGTGAGACGTGTGGGTGGTGGTGTAAGAAAAGGAAGTGAATGGTGGTGCGAGGAAGTAAGCATGGCTGTGGCTGAGAAGAGACGTGCATATGAAGTGTGGCTGCAGAGGAAGGATGAGATGTCATATGAAAGGTATAATGAAAAGAGGAATAGGGCGAGAAGGGCTGTGTGTGATGCTAAAGTGGCACCAGATGAGAGGTGGGGTAGGCTGCTTACAGAGAATTTTCAACAGAATAAGAAAATGTTTTGGAAGGAGGTGAAAAGGGTGCGAAAGGGAGAGTCTGGGAAGGAAGAACGAGTAAAAGCAGAGGATGGAAGGATGTTAATTGAGATGGATGCAGTAAGGAAGAGATGGGCAGAGTATTTTGAAAGATTGTTAAATGTAGAGGAGGAAAGGGTGGCTGAGATTGTGGCAGATGGAAGGGTGCAAAGAATAAATGTGTTGGGAGAGTTGAATGATTCTTTGATCACGAAGGAGGAAGTGGAGAAGGCAGTAAAGGAGATGAAAACAGGGAAAGCTGCAGGTATGGATGGGTGTGCTGTTGAATGCCTGAAGAGTGGTGGAGTGACCATTGTTGACTGGTTAGTAAGATTGTTGAATGTGTGCTTTGTGAAAGGTATGGTGCCAATTGACTGGGCAAGTGCTTGTGTGGTCCCGTTGTAAAAAGGCAAGGGTGATAAGTATGAATGTACTAGCTTTAGGGGTATAAGTCTATTGAGTGTTGTAGGTAAGGTTTATGGTAGAGTGTTAATTATGAGAGTTAGAGAGGGTACAGAGGGAGTGATTGGTGAAGAGCAGTGTGGCTTTAGGAGAGGGAGGGGATGCGTGGATCATATGTTTGCTGTGAGACAAGTGTGTGAAAAGTATATAGCGAAAGGCAAGGATGTCTTTTGGGCATTCATGGATTTAGAGAATGCGTATGATAGAATTGATAGGGAGGCTTTGTGGACTGTTTTAAGATTGTATGGACTTAATGGTAGGTTACTAAAAGGGGTGAAAAGTTTTTATGTAAATAGTAGACCGTGTGTAAGAGTGGGAAATGGTGTGAGTGACTGGTTTCCTGTAAGAGTGGGGCTGCGACAGGGATGTGTGATGTCGCCTTGGTTGTTTAATATTTGCATGGATGGTGTTGTAAGGGAGGTGAATGCAAGAGTTTTAGGTGGAGGTCTGAGTCTGGTGAATGTTGATGGTGGAGAGTGGAATCTGAAGCAGCTGCTGTTTGCAGATGATATTGCACTGGTGGCTGATTCAGAGGAGAGATTGAGACAGTTGGTAGAGGAGTTTGGAAGGGTGTGTGAAAGGAGGAAATTGAAAGTAAATGAGAATAAGAGTAAAGTGATGAAGTGTACGAGGTTGGTAGATGGTAGGGGGATGAATATAGCTTTGAATGGCGAGTTGCTTGAGGAGGTAGAGTGTTTTAAATATCTAGGGTCACATGTTGCTGTGGATGGAAGAATAGATGCAGAAGTGAAGTTTAGAATAAATGAAGTAGGAAAGGTGCTGTGAGGAATGAAAAAAGTGTTTAAATGTCGTTCGCTTAGAATGGATTTAAAGAGAAGGTTGTATGAGGGTGTTGTGGTACCGACTGCGTTATATGGGGCTGAAACATGGAATATGGGTGTAGCAGAGAGGAAAAGTTTGAATGTAATGGAGATGAGGTGTCTGAGGAGTATGTGTGGAGTGACGCGTATGGATCGAGTGCGAAATGATGAAGTGAGAAGGAGAACTGGAGTTGTTCGGGAGATGGCTGGTAGAGTTGAGCAGAGGGTGTTGCGATGGTTTGGGCATATGGAGAGAATGGATAATGAGCAATTGGTGAAAAAGATAACTAGATCTGATGTGAGAGATGTAAGGCTGAGAGGAAGACCATGAATAAGATGGATGGACAGTGTGAAGAGAGCACTGGATGCAAGAGGGATGTCTGTTGAGCAAGGAAGAGTGGCTGTGCGTGACAGAAATAAATGGAGAGAAATTGTGAATGAATAAGTGATGACGCAGCCCTGAGGGGATATTCTCCCGCATTTGATCTGATCAGCTAGTCAGGTTAGATGTGGGAAAGGGGATGGGTCTGTTATGATGTGGCAGGGGTATACCAGCTCTGCTGTCGGGCCCTGCTGCGGATGTCACTGATTGCATTGCACAGTTGACCTTTGTGCGGTGTGGTGCGGTGAGGATCTGTCCGTTCTCCCCTTGGGGCTAAGATGCGAATGAATGTGTTTGAATGGATGAGTAAATGGGGAGTGTGTCGTCCTGTCTCGGCTACATCCCTTTCCTTGGGGGAAGCAGCCTAGGTATATAGATAGATAGATATTATGCAAGAAAAAAGGAACCAAAGGCTGAACCTGCAAACGTTCCATCCATTAATAAAAACAAAAACAAAAGACAGCCAAATTCAAGATCCGTTCATTTCGAATGCCTGGACACACTGCGTTTGAAAGACTGGAAATTATAGGAAGTAGGAAATACAGACAGAGGGAGACAGATCCAGAGCTGACCTGCTGTATAAATGAAGGACTGGGAGTAACGGTTAACTCTTCCATTAGAGAGTTGGAATGAAAAGGGGTGAGAGTTTGTTGCTAGACGGGTGCTACGCACTCGCCGTAGAGGTGAAGGGGTGCAAGCAGATAGTTCAGAGGAGCACTGACCATTGAAGCTGCGATAGAAAAGAGATAAAGAGGCAACAGTGCAGATAGCCAGTATAATG